>NC_079441.1:40050006-40350006 GCF_903798145.1 Danio aesculapii | reverse complement strand
TTGGCGTGGGTTTCCTCCGGGTGCTCCGGTTTGCCCCACGATTCCAAACACATGCGCTATAGGTGAATTGGGTAAATTGTCCGTAGTGTATGAGTGTGAATGAGTGTGTATGGGTGTTTCCCGGTGGTGGGTTGTAGCTGAAAGGGCATCCGCTGCGTAAAACATATGCTGGATAAGTTGGCGGTTCATTCCGCTGTGGCGACTGCAGAATAATAAAGGGACTAAGCTGAAAAGAAAATAAATGAATGAATTATTTGTTGTTTGTTCATTCATTTATTTATTCTTTCGTTTATTTATTCAGTCAGCACACTGAAAACAAGTGTTGTTGGGTCAAATTGGACTAAAACAAAGTTCACCAATATCTTTTATAGGTTTCATGGTAATTCATTACTCAAGGGATAGTTTAAAATAGCTGAAAATTCGATCCTCATTTACTGACTTGTTGACTTAACTTTCTTTCTACTGTTGAACACAAAATAAGATATTTTAAAGAAGGCTATAAACCTGTAACCATTTACTTTCATAGTATTTGTTTTTCCTATGATGGATCTCAGTAGTTACAGCGTTTCAGCTTTCTTTAACACATCTTCTTTTGTTTTCAACAGAAGAAAGGGTTGACGGTTTGGAATCACTTGAGGGTGATTAAATAGTGAGTTCTTTTTTATTTTTAGGTGAACTGTTTCTTTAAGCATTTTTGAGAGGAGTAGGAGGATTGTTGATGTTTACATAAATAGCAACGCATTTATTACATGAAAAAGACGTAGGGTTTATATAATCTATATTTGAATTTGACTGATATCTCTACATCTGTAACTGACGTTATATAAAAAGGAAAGAGATTTTTCTACTCATTTTTAAGGCACAGACTCTGCTCGGCAGCTTTTGGTTTTAATAGAAATCTGGCTTTACTGCAAAAGCACAAGAACTGCAGACCACAGTAAATCTTTCAGGGGCCGCTTGGAAATGTCCGTGATACAAAATTAAGATTTACGGTTTTGTCTCTTTTCCATCATTAATCGTTTTATCTCCGTGTTGGACAGATAGACAAACCACAGAAGCCTTAAAATCAAAATACAGAAATGGCATAAATCAGATGTGGGCACAGCGCTCTCTTCTGTTCAACAGAGGAACTGCAAGGTTTTTGAGGCAGGGATGCGATCATTGAGGGAAAACGAGTTTCTGTTCGGTTTGGTTTTAAAAAAGGTTATTTTAGGCAGCATTCACAACAACAGACTAATTGATTCTGATAGTGTGATGGAACGGAAATGTATTTAATATGGTATAATGTGTGTGTTTCAGCTGCTGCAGCGAAAAGTACAGCAGAGAGCGGCACTCACCCGCTGCACATGGGCCTGATTCTCGGGATGCTTCTGCTGCTCCTCGTGATGGTGGTCATAGTCCTGGTGACTGTTTACATTTACCACCACCCGAGCTCTACTGCAGGACTCTTCCTCATTGAGGTGAGAAAGTTTTAGTTAGTTCCCTTCAAATAAAAATGATGTCACCATTAACTTAACCTCATGTTTTTAAAAAACCTTGAGATACACAATTGAACTGAATTCATGATCAAAAGAAACTGATTTATAATCTGAATAGACCTTGTCATCACTAAATGGGACCAACAGATTTAATCTAGGGTTTTATTTATTGATCACTGAACACTGTTTACAAATTGCAGCCAAACAGATTTAGTCTCAGAAGCATGTTTTATTGAAGAAAAATAATATTTTCATGCAATACAACATTAAACTTTATAGTTTCCTTCTTTCTATTTTTTTAACCCAAGCCCCTCTCCAAGACCTGAACATCTCAAGGCAGCTTAACAATAATTAGAGTCAAATACAATAATTAAACAGTCTGGAGTCATGAATGTTGTGACATAACAGGTATGATGGAAAAAAATTATTACAAATAATAGGGGGGTGAAAAAATAAAGTGCAGGACAAACTAAATGAAACCTAAAACACCATGAAGTGGATACAAAGAGATATACAGATTATTTAACAGCTGGGTAATTCTTTCAGATTTTTTAAATATGATAAAATAGCTTCCCGGTATGTATAAAACCTGTCCACCTAACCCCTTTAGTGTGTGTTTAATCTTCTCTAGTTTTAGAAAAGACATCACATCTTTAAACCAAGCTGTTACAAATGGGGTGTGGAGGATTTCCAGCATAATAAGATTCTTCTGCAGGCTAATAAACATGAAGAAGCAATAATGCCCTCTGGGTCACTGATAAAGTTATGGAGAAGCATGCTTGTTGATGTGCAGTTTTCTAAATGAGATTCATTTTTGCATATTTGAGCTCCTGCAAGAACCAGTGAGGTTTGTTTACATGTGTCAAGTAGAACTAGTGGAGCGTCAATATTTCTATCAGTACAAATTTAATAAACTGCTAAATGGTCGTAAATCAGAGCAGAAGGTTATGGAATGAAATATTGCATGTATCTTGTTTTTTTTTTTTTCTGAATTCCTATAAAAATGCCTAAGCATCCTAAAATGAAGGTGCATTCCCAGCAGGCACACAAGGTCATAAGACAATAATATTAGGTTAAATTTAGGCTGTGACATCAGGTGACCATAATTCAGTGTCTAGCCAGCGTCTAAGGACAAAGTTATTTTGACATCCAACGACGTCAAATCATGTTGATATTTGGTTGATTTTAGGTTGTGTCGGAAAGTGATCAAAATTCAACGTCGAGCCAACATCTTAAGCCAACATCATGTTGACGTCCATTACTGACATTTATTCGTCAGGTATCGCAACCAAAATTCAACGTCTGATAGACGTCATAGTGGTAAAGTCCACACAATATCAAGCTGTATCACCATTAGATGCTGATATTTGGTTGATTTTAGGTTGGACGTTGGACTTTGATGTTGGGTTCTGGCGTCAACCTGATTTTTTTAATCCAAACAAAATGCAATGTGTCAACAATGCTGGGGTACAACGTCAATCTGACATCATGTTGACGTCCTGTGCCTGCTGGGTTTACTTGAAATACAAACTAATGAAATTAAGTCTGGCTTTTTGAGAAATGGAATAAAAATAAGCAATATCAAAGTTAAAATAATAATAAATTATGAACTTACTTTAATTAAATAATAAACAAGACTGGTTTCCACTTAAATGTATATGTTGATTGAGGAATCTTTAACATTGGATAACAATACTGAGGGGAAAACATCACTTTGTTTACAGTGCGATCAGAACATATCCAGCTATTTCTTTATTCTAGTGTTTTAGAAGCATGTATTGAGTTTCCTTCAAATTACTGAGTAAATCTTCTTTACTTTGTAAAAGAAATGTGGTATTTTTACCTTAATAAAAGCTGCTGCATCATATAAATACCTGAGGTAGAATATGATTTATTGTCTCTGTGGGGAGCTCATTTGAACTTCATATATATTTACAGAGACGCCCCAGCCAATGGCCAGCAATGAAATTTCGGCGAGGTTCAGGTCATCCAGCATACGCAGAGGTAGAGCCCATGGGTCAAGAAAAAGAAGGCTTTATTGAATCCGAGCAGTGCTGAGGTTTGACCTTTGACTTCTTAAGTCACACACAATCTAGCAACTCTCTTGATGTCTATCCACACATCTCCTATGATAAAGTCCAGCAACCCTCCAGAACCCTGACGCAGCTGAAAACACTGAGGGTGTGGAGTTTGAGTGGAAGAGGCGTTCACTCAACAAATGCTTGGGAAACTCTCAAACTATCCATGTCCACAGAGGAAAGTTTGTCAGTCAGCTGGATGTATTTTGGCTTCTGCTTGGTTCCTGACAGGACATGTCAAGCAGCTCTGTAAGCCTTTCACCCTCAAAATGGCCACCGGGCTGTTTGGTTCTCTGATCTGATGTGCCTCTCGGAGGGATTTTTCTTTTCATGACAGTTTCTGAAATGCACATTCATTCAGTTGATTTGTTGAAAATCTTATATAGGCCTTTATATATCTTCGAAAGGGTTTGTAGGGGTTTTATGTTTCTCTCTCTCTCTATGATTTAAGCAGGTGTTTTGGAGCACGTTGGATGACTTCAGTTACACATACTGTGTCTCTTTCTCTTGTTTAGATACAATCGGAAAATGTTCTGTGAACAAATGTGTCAACAGTATTGATTAACACTTCTCATCCATACGCAAACCATTTAGGAATTTTTGCAGATATTCACCTAACGCACATATATTGCTCTTTCTGGTTTATATCACAGTACTAATGCATATTTACAAGACAGGCGCTTGTGAGATTGCGTGCGTGTATATCTTTGTTTTTATTTTATGCAATTGTTGTGGATCACACAATGATCCCTTTACACATAATAGTTCAAATCAAGAGTTTCTACTGATTTCCGTTTGAAAGACAGGAAGTGAGATTGTGAGCTGTTATCATGACAGAGACCTTGATTTGTTTAAAAACACCATTTTACAATATTTGTTCACTAAAATCATCCCAGCTTGAAAACGTGGAAGCAACGGAACTGAAAACTGCAATAATGAGTTGATTTTGACTTCAGAAATGTGATTTATGACTGTACAGAAAGAGTAACACACAGCACATCACAGCCTTCAACATTCATCTACACAATTCTACATTGTGTTCTGTAATAATGGGGACTTTGACTATGAATGTTTACGATATATATCCTGATAAAACCTAATTAATTATGGCACATATTACCTTATCCTTTAAAAAAAGTCTCATAAAGACAGAAAAATATTGTGACCAAAGAGCTGTCATTACACACACACACACACATATCTATATACAAAAATACACTCACCGGCCACTTTATTAGGTACACTTGTCCATCTGCTCGTTAACGCAATTCAAATTTCTATATGCTGCAGTTCAAACCGAGTATCAGAATGACGAAGAAAGGGGATTTAAGGGACTTTGACTGTGGCATGGTTGTTGGTGCTAGACGGGCTGGCCTGAGTGTTTCAAAAACTGCTGATCTACAGGGATTTTCATGTACAACTATCTCTAGAGTTTACAGAAAATGGTCCATAAAAGAGAAAATATCCAGTGAGCAGCAGTTCTGTGGGCACAAATGCCTTGTTGATGCCAGAGGTCAGAGGAGAATGGCCAGACTGGTTCGAGCTGATAGAAAGGCAACAGTTACTCAAATAACCACTCGCTACAACTGAGGTATGCAGAAGAGCATCTCTGAATGCACAACACGTTGAACCTTGAGGCAGATGGGCTACAGCAGCAGAAGACCACACCGGGTGCCACTCCTGTCATCTAAAAACAGGAAACTGAGGCTACAATTCGCACAGGCTTACCAACATAGGACAATAGAAGATTGGAAAAACATTGCGTGAATAATCTTATACTGGTTTCTTGAACATGACCATGAGTTCACTGTATTCAAATGGCAACTGTGAGATGCTATCATGGCAATATGGACCAAAATCTCTGAGGAAGATTTCCAGTATCTTGTTGAATCAATGCCATGAAGGATAAACACAGTTCTGAAGGCAAAAGGGAGTCCAACTCAGTACTAGTAAGGTGTACCTAATAAAGTGGCCGGTGAAAGTATCTATAGATCAAAAACAATTGGAAAACGTTTCCTTATTACTGTAAAGCCAATTGAAATGGACAACGATAGATCTTTTTTCCCTTCTGTTTGATTGTTTCAGCAAAGCTATGCATTTGACCATTTCTTTTCAAGTTTTAATGTCTCTTAGGTGTTTCATGCATGCAGAATTTGTTTCTTTTTTAATCCTCATAACAGGGTGGTTCACCAAATATCAAGGTCTAAATTCTATATTTTTTATCAACTTTCTTCACTGGAGGACCTGGTTATTTTCTGCAGATGTAACCTGAATGTTTATGTGTGTGTGTGATAAATGAACCTATCTTAATGTGTATGAGTGCACACTAATGTAAGGTCCAAGTGGATGTTTATTTTGTGTAATAATCTCAAATGAAGCATTGAATGAGACCAGCTTTGTGCTCAGCTGTGACACCTGATCTTGAGATTTGGGGAAACAAAGATATTAGCGAGCTGAATTTTTGATAAGCATAATCGTCCTGTCGTGCCACACTTTGAGAGACAGTGAAACACACAATGCTGTAATCTGTGTACTCTTGAGTTCCTACTGTCAATTTGACTACATAATACAATTTGATTAAATAATAAAGTGGTTTGAAATGACAATTTGGCCTCGTGCATTCAGTCGTCATCAGGGATGGGTAAAAAAAACATTGAAATGTATTTTAAAATAAAATACCAAATACCTACATTTCAAGTGTATCAAAATAAACTACAAAATACAGCAGTCGCAAATGTATCAAAATAAAATGCTGTAGTTTGAAAATACTACAAAATACTTTTACAAGGAGCATGACATTTTGTTCGCAAACCCTCCATCAATAGGCCTATTGGATCAATCCCTTCACCATTAAACTGAATTAGTGAAGTAAACAATGATTGCCAGAAACACAGTTTCTCTGAGTTTAAGTTAGCTTCTCTGCCAATTCATTTATTCACCTCATTAATTTTTCACTATTTTTGCTATTAAAATCTTCAATAGTCAATGTAAAATCATGATTTCTAAAAACGTGGGCGTTTTTGACCAGTAGACTGTAGTATTTAAAATGTTTGTCTCATACTGAATAACTGTCAAAGTTTGTGATTAACTATAAAGAGCACCCGCAGATCAGCTACTGGCATTAGAAACAGCCAATGAAGTATCTGCAGGTAAGATGTTGTTTGTCTTGTTTTCCTGTCTGATTTTGACCCGCTCCCAAATTTACCCCTGCTGTTTGTCTGTTACTTTCTTTATAGGTGATGCATCATTTCTATCCAAACTCCAAGCATTGATTAACCTCTTTAATATTAATTAATTTTCTAGTCTGATCTCAAGCCTTGGCAAATAACTGAAATTTTTATGAAGTCATCATGTAGACTTCTTACAAAGTATTTTACAGTATTTTAAAAATACAAGACACTTTTGATACAAAAGATTAAGCTATTTTTATAAACCCTATCAAATACAAATTACAAAATACTATTTTGTATTTAAAATGCGTATCTGAAATACATGTATCATAAATACTGCCCATTCATGGTCGTCATATTGAATGTGTTATTTCAAGCTCTCTTTTAAAGGCTGTGTTATATTATTGGAAAACTCCTTTTTTGTGATTAACTCATTTACGATCATAAAACCACATACAAAGTATTGTTTGTCAGTCAATTTGGTTTACACAGCCATATCACCCTGCAACCCAAGAACGGTTACTCACTGAAGCTATGCAGGGCTGAGCCTGGTCAGTACCTGGAGGGGAGACCACATGAAAAAACTACGTTGCTTTTGGAAGTGGTGTTAGAGAGGCCAGCAGGGGGCGCTCAACCTGTGGTCTGTGAGTCCTAATGCCCCAGTAAAAGTGAAGGGGACACTATACTGTCAGTGGGCACCGTCTTTCAGATGAGACGTTAAACCGAGGTCCTGACTCTCTGTGGTCATTAAAAATCCCATGGCACTTCTCGTAAAGAGTAGGGGTGTAACCCCGGTGTCCTGGCCAAAGTGCCTCAATTAGCCCTTACGATCATGGCCTCCTAATCATCTCCATCCACTGAATTGGCTCTATCACCGTCTCTCCACTTCACCATTAGCTAGAGTGTGGTAAGCGCACTGGTGCCGTTGTCTTGTGGCTGCCGTCACATCATCCAAGTGGATGCTGCACACTGGTGGTGGTGTGGAGAGACCCCCCTCATGATTGTGAAGTGCTTTGGGTGTATGGCCATACACAATAAATGTGCTATATAAATATACTTTACATTTTATTACAACAGCTCTGCAGAAATAGAAAATAGAAATTGAGTAATAATGTGCAAATAGTGTAACTGTGGTTTGTTATGTGGGTAGCTCAAATATCCTATAATGGTGTCTTCATTTACAAATAATTTCATGTGCACATCTATATTAGTTCACGCATATGTTAATTTTGCTGGAAATTGAATGTCAATCCTAATGTTTCTGGAGTTCATGCATAAAATAAGTAATTTTCCATGGTACGTTTAAAAAAATGAATGGTCCATTAAAAATGAAATAT
The DNA here is from genome assembly GCF_903798145.1 of Danio aesculapii. NCBI lineage: Eukaryota > Metazoa > Chordata > Actinopteri > Cypriniformes > Danionidae > Danio > Danio aesculapii. Next base: position 40,341,943 of record NC_079441.1, on the reverse strand, counting down.
GCTTCTTATTATTTGTAAGATATTTCTGAGAGGCAGGGATGTTTTGTTACATACAGTACTATTTTAAAAGTCTTAAACTCGTTCAATTATTTTATGCAATGTTTTATTTAAATTTGTGAAAACTGAACTATTGTTAAGAGGTTTATTTCATTCTGCCAGTAAGTTACAGTAGGTAAAGTAAAATAAAACAGCTTATTGATTTGCAGGCAGTGCGTGATTTTTATAATGACTAGTGATTTAACCATATGCATTTTAAAAGAGAGAAATTGGTACGTTGCCTTTAAAACGTGTAACTTGCTTCCAGTATTGATGATCTTTCAGCAATATTGTAACATAAAACAAAAAAAAACAACTCATACAAAATATATAATGATGATGAATTGATGTTGTTTCTCGACTATTATTATTTTATTATAACAAAACGAAATGTTTACATTATATCACATTATATTACATGGCAGGGAGCAAGACATAAATGAATCTTTTAAACAGAGTAAGTTTTTTTTTTTATAGCTTTCTTCTTAGTAGATTCAGAAATCAAAGACATGTAAAGATTTAGATCTTCGAGAAAATCTGAAAGAAAGGTTTACGCTTACAAAATTTGCACTTGTGTATAAAATATTTAGTCTAAAATATAATAAGATTCAATAAATAAAAAACATCTGGATGTTCATTCTGATGGTTATATCCTAAAATAACATTTTCATATTTCAGCATAACATCAGGAATTATACCACAAAATATACCTTAAACATTTTTTCCAAAACATTTGTGGTATATTCACAATTCCAAAAAAGAGAAGACAGATCTTTAGTTTGGTGACCACAGAAAGAGCAATTGAAATCAATATCTTCAGAAATAAACCTTTGTAAAAAAACAAAAAAAACCTTTGCAGGTGTGTATCACTGTAGCTATGTATCACAGCGGAATGAACCACCAACTTATCCAGCACGTTTTACGCAGCGAATGCCCTTCCAGCTGCAACCCATCTCTGAAAAACATCCATACACACTCATTCACTACAGACAATTTAGCTTACCCGAATTCACCTGTACCGCATGTCTTTGGACTGTGGTGGAAACCGTAGCACCCGGAGGAAATGCATGTGAACACAGGTGGAACATGCAAACTCCAGGCTCGAACCAGCGACCTTCTTGCTGTGAGGCGACAGCACTACCTATTGCGCCACTGTGTCACCCCTTACCTATATGTCTGTTCCAAAAATACATTAGGACATGTTTCTCAACTATTTTTTTATTATGCAAGAAAGAACATGTACAAAGATACAGTATGAACAAAGAGACAAAAAGGTTACATAAATAAATATGGTTTTATAAAAAAATTAAATCTACATTTATGGATGTACAATTTAGCCAGAAAAAGCAGTAAATTAAAAATGAATTTACAATGAGAAACCAAAGAATGCAATTTTGGGGGAAATACAAAAGTTTGGAAATAAGACTTTTTTAATGAAATTGTAAAGATCAACCCAAAACACTTTACAGTAAGTGCACTCCAACAATAAATGATTTACTGTTTCTTCATATTGAGTTCAAAAACGAGCATTTAGGGGAAATATTGTTATTACATTTAGCTAGTTTGGTATTTATTGGGTAGCATGATTTTGATTGAGACCCAATCTGTCACCAAATATATTATCCAAAAACCTCTGCAAGCAGATAAAGAGATCAGATTAATAACTAAGCGAATATCTGTGTTTGATATAAAACTGAGAAGTGTTTGGTCAACAAAAAGGTTTGTGTTGTCAAAAATAAAAGAATCTAAAGAACCTTTAGGGCCAGATTCGACTAAAAGTATAACACAATCAGGGATTGTACCAAAAACTATGGCATATTCTTTGGGGGGAACTGGAAAAGAAAACTGGTGCATAAATTCTTCATATGAGAAAGGGACGCCACTATGTAGAACGAAACCTGCAAAAACAATAAATTAATAAATATGCTAATTAATTTATTAATTAATCCACAAAATCCTGCATAGATAAAACAATAAATATGCCAATTAGTTAATTAATTAATTAATCCACAAACTCCTGCATAAATTAATTATATAAATAGTGCGGGCAGATTAATAATTAAATAAATTACACGGATGTTGGGGGAATAAGAAAATGCTAAACTGAAAGTAGATTTTTTCCCCTTTCACATCACACTATTAATTATTTATATATTTATTTATGCAGGAATTTATAGAGTTAAATATACATTTATTTATTCATTTATTTATTCATTTATTTATTCATTTATTTATTTATTTATTTATTATTTTATTTATGCCAGAATTTGTAGAGTTATATTTACATTTATTTATTTATTTGCATATTTATTCATTTATTATTTTATTTATGCAGGAATTTGTGAACATATTTATTCATTTATTAACTTCTTTGCATATTTATTTATTGTTTTGTTTTTGCAGGAATCTGTGTATTTATCTATTTCATTTATTTACGTGTTTATTTATTTATTTATTTATTTATTTATTGTTTTATTTATGCAGGAATTTGTGTATATATTTATTCATTTGCGTATTTGTATATTTATTTATTGTGTTTGCAGGTTTCGTCCTCCATAAGCCAGTTATCTAAGAGCTGACTTACTAAAAGTATGTTTTTATTAAAATAGTTAGGCTTTTAAAAAAAAATTATTTATATATATATAATATTTTTATTGTTCCAAATAAAATAGGTACGAGGAGAAAAAATATAATTATATATAAAAGACCAACATATTAAAGCCTGTTTATGAAAACTCGATAAGTTTAAAGGTATTTTAGAGATGTCGAAATTACTGCGCAACAAATAATGTAAATAAATTACTGTTGTTTTCAGATTATTTGCATAGAAAGGTGACGCTGCAGTCATGTGTCTGTCCGTCAGCGAGCGCTGATTGGACGAGCAGTTTCAGAACGACTAGCAGTAACTCAGGCAGTGTAGTTTATAAACAAGGGCCTACTCTTTTATCGGCGTTTCGGTCGTTATTATTTACTTAATAGATCTGACGAAATCTCGTCTAAATTCCTCTGAGTTCCGGCTGAATGGCTGAAGCCTCAGTTACAGGTAAGTGATAATAGCTGTTTGCCTCATAACAGCTAACGTTAGCTGTGGAGAAGTGAGCGTGTTTATGATCATAGCCAGATACACAGCCTCTAATCTAAGCCATATCAAAGATAAAATAAAATACAAATGTGTTTTTATGACTCTTAAACGAATTTACTTAGCCGTTTAAAAATGTATATTTTATCGTCGTCACGTTACCAAGTCCATTATGACGAAGTCGGAGGAAGTTGTTTTGTCATTCTGTGACAAGATAAAAGCACGAAAGAGTGTCGTTAAATGTATAAATCATATTGATATCCAACGTTAGTAGACTAACTTCGTAGCTGTCGATTGGAAAACAGGTGATGTCTTTTTTCTTTGTCATGTGATGTTACAGCGTGTTGCAGAAAGCGCTGAGTCAGTAAGTACACACAGACTGTACAGTGCGTGTGAAGACAGTCATGGCTGTATAGATAATGCTACAGTAAAAGTCAAAGTGCAAAAGAAAGAAACATGCTAACCTTTTGATCTTCACTTTTAGACACATCAAAGTTGAATCCAGAGTCTGCAGAGTTTGTTCCAAAAGCTAAACTCAACCAGCCCGACTCTAGAAGTTACAGACAGTCAAACCACAATCAGGACTGGAGGGCGAATCATGTTAGGCCTCACCATCACCTTAGACAATCCAATGCAACTAATCATGGCGGCAATGAGTTTGAAAACCCTACTGATAATGCATTACCTCCTCCTGAACCTGCCTTCAGAGGAGGCTTAAGAGGCAGAGGAGGAAGACCAAGAGGAGGACGAGGTAATGGTGATAATGACCGTCGACCTCAGACCCAGAGATGGATAAAACCAGGCAGTGATCGTGGTCCTAGTGGTCATGATCGACCCAATACACCCACTTCTATTAGATCGACAGATGAGGAGAATAAGGAAAGAGCAACCTTAGAAGTCGATGTAAGAGAGCCTTATCGAGACAACCGATGGAAGAAACCCAATAAAACAAGAGCTGAGAGGTTGATGAAAGAGCCTATGTCCAGAGACCAAGAGGAAAACCTAGAAAACCAGGCTGCAGGAAGAGACGCAAAGCCTGTAGCAGTTTATGAACACCCTGAGCAGAGGAACCATAAGGCATGGAGGGGTGGAGACCACCGTATGCAGCCCAATTTCCGGAGGAAAGGACCAGGCCCTAGCCATGGAATTGAGGGTAACTGGAGAGAGAGGGAACCTGTTCAGATGAGAGAGGACGAGAGGAGAGGGGCTGAAGATGAGAATGGAAGATCCGAGGAGGCCAACAGGAATAGAAAGGGAATGAGGGGAAAACACCCAACGCTTCAGAATCCAGGGCCCAAGAGAGGTGGAGGTCCTGAGCGAAGAACAGGACCAGTCAAACGCATAGAACCTCCCAAAAGCAAAGAAACACAGACAGGTGAGCTGATCTTCATGCCTGTTCTTGCTGTTTTACAGATTGTTAACCTACAGATTATCTGTGGCATGCTGTTTTTACTTTTTTATATCAGCAATTCATTATCTGTCATTTTATTTTCACCATAGGCTGCCATTCAAATCTAAATGTTGATATCAAGAATTGATTTCTTTCATTGTTTATATCAGAAAAGTAATTGTTGGCTATTGAATTGCTACTAGTAATGTTAATGATATTAAAAACATGTATGCCACTAATGACAATGTTAAATTCTGATATCATGAAAGTAATTGTTACCAGTGAAATAAATAATTGTAAATATTCTAAATTGATACTTGATATCAACAATTCATATGTAGCAGTTTTTACATGTTCATTCTCAGGAAATGCATTCTTGATATCAATCCTATTTACTGTTACCTTTTATGTGAAGCTGCTTTGACACAATCTACATTGTATAAGCGCTATACAAATAAATGTGAATTGAATTGAATCAATGATTTTATTAATTGTTGATGGTTCAACTTTATCAAACATTTAATTGTGAACAAGAATTTCATTGTTGATATCAGGAATTACATTGAATTGCATTTTTAAATCAGTTCTGAATAACAACTATTCAGTTTTTGAAATGTCAGTTTCAATTCTAAATAGCAATAATTCAGTTCTTGATGTAAGTATAAATAAAAAATATTTATTTCTTGTTATCAAAAATTTAATTGTCAATATCAATGATTCAGTTCTTAATATAAACAATTCATATCCAGTGGTTTTAATTTTCAGGATATGTATTCTTGATATCAAAAATTAAATTTTCATATCAAGAATTGTTTTAATAATTGAATTGTTGGTATTTATTTGTGGTGACATGGCACAAATTTTGCATTGAAACAAGGTTCATCTGGTCCTGGAAAACCTGGAAAAGTCATGGAATACTGACAATGCATTTTCCAGGCCTGGAAAAGTTTTGGAAAAACAAATTAACCTAAAATGTTTTGGAAAAGTCATGAAAATTTGTTTAACAAATATCTATGTACTTAAAAATATTTGAGATAATATTGATTAAATTATCAATACAATTGGGCTTGCTGTCTCTTCACACTCGCAGTTTTAGCTTCATCCCTCTTTCACTCGCTTTCATCGTAATTCAAGAAATATTTTGTGTGTCGTGTCCAGAAACAATCTCTAATAACTACAGAGGTAAGATACTGTGGGTGCTAAAGGCTAATTGATGATACAATATACTATCATTTATAACACATGCCAACATTTCAAAAATGTTTTCACATGGACAGCAAAATACTTTTTAAAAACTATTTTGCAGATGTAAAACTAAATATAAACTACACAGATTGTCACATATTTTTTGATATGCTGTAATAAATTTGAACATTTTGTTTCTTGTTTACCATGTGTTCATAGACATTTCATAAAACACTGAATGTTTACCTCAGTTTTGGAAAAGTTTTGAAATTTTTATAGTAAAGATGTGTATGAACTCTGTTGAAAGTAAATTTTTGCTACCTCTGTAGTAATTTATAATTTTCTGAGGCTCTTGCTTTGCTTTTTAACCTCTTTAAAAATGTGTGTTTGCATATATAGGTTGTCTTATTGAGCAGCTGACAGAGGAAAAGTACGAGTGTATGGTCTGTTGTGAAGTGATTCGGGTCATGGCTCCGGTTTGGAGCTGTCAAAGCTGTTTCCATGTATTCCATCTTAACTGCATCAAGAAATGGGCCCGCTCGCCTGCATCTCAAGCTGATGGTGGTATGTCAGCCACTTCTCTCACCGTAGACAAAGGACTTAGTTCAGATTTCTAAATTAAAAAAAGCTAATCACCGGTGAGCTGCCATTAAAAGCTCCAGTTCACATAAAAACCTGAAGCTAATGTTTAGGACTGCATAATAAAAGTAGTCACATCAACCTGAAATAGTCACTTTTTGCTAGTTTAGGTTATAAATTAATAATATTAACAATACATTTTATTTGTAATGCGCTTTTCAAAATTTGCTACAACAGTGGCAAAAATAAATACAGTGACATTTATACTGCAGTTTGTGACGGATTTAGTTGATTTGAGGAATGAAAGGCAGCTTTTTGAGATCTCATATTTCTTGCTTCAAGTAAATAGAGGGTTAAAAATAATGATCTACTAGTTAATTTACTAACACGAGCAATACATTTACTACAGTATTTGTTCATCTTTGTTAAAGTTAGATGATGATAAGTTCATTTTTTGTTCATGTTTGCTCACCATGATTAACTAATTTAACACAAGCACGACTGTGAATTTTAATAATGTTTTAGCAAATGTTGAACAGTGATTAATAAATGATGTACAAGATTGTTCATATTTAGTTCATATTAGTAAATGCATTAACTAATGGGCCATTATTTTAAAGTGTTACTGATGAAGTTTGACCTTGCCCAAAATAGCTATCTAAAGATGTTACAAAGAGAACTGTTGAGTGAGCTTTAGTCAGTGTAGAGTTCAGTATTGTTTTTTTAAAGGCTGACTACTGTGTATATGATTTCCTTTTTTTAATAAAAAACTAAATGCAGTATGCTTACCTTCCGGCTACTTGCAGTTCAGTAACAAATTAAAATGGATGAATCTTTACAGATAGCAGTGAAGGTTGGCGATGTCCTGCATGCCAGCACGTGGCACTGAAAACTCCAAATTCATATACATGCTTCTGTGGTAAGGTTATTCTAAACAGCTTGCTCACATACTATTTTATCTCCTCTGTGAATTTCTGGTAATTTATACAAATGATACTGCAGCTTTGCCTTTTTAATAACTCTGTAAATGTAAAGAATTTAGTTCTGTGCTTTTCAGTCACTTCTTTTTTATGTACAGGGAAGGTGAGCAATCCTGAGTTCCAGCGTACTGAGATCCCTCATAGCTGTGGCGATATGTGTGGCAAAAAGAGAAGTGGAGGAGAATGCAATCACCCCTGTAACATGTAAGAGCCCAGCTCTGCTGTTCCACGGTCAGTGCATTAACAAGATATGTGGCAATGGTTTGAAAGAAAAAAAGTCTCAAGTAACACTCAGTAAAAGTAATGTCTGGTAAACCTGAAACCAGTTAAATTATAAATTACAATTGTCTTTTCAATCCCATTGTGATGTATAGCTGAGAGAAACAAGTTTTCTATAGACAAAAAGTAGGGCAGGATTTTGTCCATTGGAAATTGGTTGGTTTGTTATTAAAATAAATAAATAAAAACAGTGGTAGTCATTGTAATAATTACAATAAAAATTCCATTAAAAATAGCAGTATTTGATCTTATATGATTAGCAGTCATCCAGGCAAAGCACTTTGTGCACATTTATAATTTCATCTATATTTATAAGTTATTTGAGAAGCTTCTCAAACTAATTTTGAGAGGAGCACGTGATATGATTGATCGCAGCTGGTCTCTCATCTATAATCATTAGTAAGCCAATCAGATTAATCCAAACTCACTATAAGTAGCCTGTCTAAAACTACTCCCTTATCTTCGTTTTCCGAAGAAACCCCCTATCCACCCTATCTCCCCTTTGCTCTTTTACCAGGGGGAGCTCTTTGAAAACTTCCTGATCTCGTACCCCCTTACATGCTCATTGACCAGGCGGAAGCCTCGGGCTCAATTATCTCTGAGCTCAGGGTTCTCTCCCGGGACAGCATGCGAAACCTGCTATTATTATCAAGCAATATCTAAGTGCAAACTCATGAAATGTTTATCAGTCCAGTTTTGACATTCTAGCCAGATAACAGCTTTTCTTTCTCACTGTAGCTTGTGCCATCCTGGGCCCTGCCCACAATGTCCGGCTTTTATCACCAAGTCCTGTGTTTGTGGAAAAATGAGGTACTTTTGTCTGACTAACTTTGTATTAGGGCTGCACGATCTATTAAAAATGATCGTTATTGCGATTAGTAGTACATGCAATATCTAGATCACAGAGAAGTGCAATAAACTAAGTTGATTTTATGTCCCAAACATTTGTGTGCTGCATGCATATGTTGATTATTTAGATCTGACCAATTACACGAGGTCTTTACTATCTTTATTCCCGCCTCTTCAATAAGTGCTGTTAGTTGAACAAAGAGCTGAAATAAATATCAGTACCAATATAAATACCAATGCTGGGAAACAAGAGAGCAAACTGACAACAGCCAATAAGAATCTGAATTTTCGCCAAGGTGTTCAGTCATTTATTCTGTTTTCATATATTTGCATTGTTAGAAATATCATCACAACACTCAACAGCAATATTACACATTTTTCCAGTATCATGCAGCCCTACTGTATATGTAATACATTGTGCAGATATTTGCTGGCCAATCAGCTTCATTTTCCTGTGTGTGCAGTAAACAGGTGCGTTGTAGTCAGACAGGACCTCTGCTTTGTGAGGAAGTTTGTGGGACTCTTCTGAACTGCTCGCAGCACTCCTGTGCACAGGTGTGCCATTCAGGGCCATGCCAACCCTGCCAACTTCGTGTCCAGCAAGGTTAGTAGTAGTAGTCTTTATGCCATTGAATTGCTTTTACAGCATATTCTCTTATCGAATGGTATACACTGTAATTCTCTTATTCTGCTTTTGTACCTGCACAGTCTGCTTCTGTGGTGTGGTGTTCAGAGAGGTGGCATGTGGCACTGATTCTAAGAAGTTTGATGGATCAGGATATTTCTCCTGTTGCAAGCCTTGTGGAAAGTATGTACTAATGTTAAATCTGCTTTCTTGTTCAAGTGTGAAACTAATCATTTTACAGGTATTCAAGTATGCAGAGCTTTAAAGTCTTAAATAACTGAACTGTTTTAGTCCTTTTTAATAATGTGCTTGTTTTATTTATTTGAGCCTGTTTGACCTTTTGGTTATATTCTACCGAATCCTTTGTTCAGTTTAGTTTGCATCCTTTTTAGGAAAATATTTGTGAGCTCTTATCTTTCAATGTCCTACTAGAATGCTAGACTGCCAGTCCCATCGCTGTCAGCAGTCATGCCACCCTGGGCAGTGCCAGCCATGCCCTCTCAGCCCCAAGCTGGTGCGCAGTTGTTCATGTGGACAGACTCCCCTCTCTAAGCTTCTAGATCTCGGCTACCCTGAGAGAAAGACCTGCATTGACCCGATCCCTTCATGTGGCAAGACCTGTAACAAGCCTCTGCCATGTGGAGATGCAGGTATGGCTCTGACTTAGGCCCATTACTGTTGTTGAACTGATGTCTATTGATTTATTTTTCTGTTTGGGAACCATTAGCAGAAACTCTAAAAACCCCAATTTATTTTCTAAACCCTACATTACAGTATTATTTTCATCTACAATTAGCCAAATCACATATTTGGGCAAATATGAATTATTTTAAATATATAAGATTTTTGCTCATTGTATATTTTCATGCATCACTGTAGAATTGGGTGTAAATGCTTGACAGTCATTTCCAGTTGAATGTTGGGTTTGAAAGTCACTAGGTGCATCCCAAATTGCATACTTATGCACTTTTCTACACCATGTTGTTGTATAAATAGTGTAAGTAGTGCGTTCACACTGAAAACTCTAAAAAGAATAAGTGCACTTTAAATACCCAGATTAATTATGCACTTATTCAACCATTAAACAGAAGTGTGGATTGTTGGACACTTCACGCAAACAGCCGCTGCTTTGCTCACATAGCGGAAGGGGCGGAGCTATCGGGCACTGATGTTGGATTACATTATTTATTTTGTATAATGAAAACTAAATTCTCCTACGAGAGTGATTATACTGCCTCCCAATGGTGAAGGCGGTTACCCTCATGGCAGGTATTATTTGGTACTTTGGACATTTATTTGGCTAAATTGGCAACTGTCAAACATCATCAGGAAAACAGTTTGAATTTCCGCTTGGTAAAAAAACATTAGTTCTCCATTTGGGACGACACACAACATACATCTACTATGCTGTTGAGTGTGTAAGAACATGTTGTATAAGTGGATAGTGCATAGTGTGCCATTTGGTATGCAGCTTCTGTGTCAGATTTTGCCAACTATGATTGCTAAATTCTTGTCATGTCATGTAATGGCAGACTCTGCACTTAGCTTTCAGATCAGTCATTATTTGACATCTTTAACAACTTTAAAGTAGCAGCATAAACTAGGTTTGTATAGATTGTTTATGAACCATTTACTTCAGATGAATCTTACTAAAGTCAGGCTGATATCATCGAATTAAATCTAGTTACAGCACTATAAAGTGGAATATTTTCAACAAAAAACTGTTCTGATTTTCCTTTTGTGTGATCTGCAGATTCTGTCCACTTGTGTGAAAAGCTCTGCCATGAGGACAGCTGTGGGCCCTGCTCTTTGACCTCCTCTATTAAATGCAGATGTGGCAGCAACACCAAGGTCAGACAGCTTTACAACTGCTCAAAGCTGAGAGAATTCCTGAAAACTTCTGATATCATTTTTAATATCTTCTTTCTTTATAGGAAGTTCCTTGTGCAGCGATTCAGACTGAAGGTAAGACTTTGGGTTGGTATAGGACAACAGGGCAGCTGTTTATTTAATTATTTTATGTGTACTGTATCAGTTGTAATACTAATATTCTGCCCTCTACAGAAGACATGGTGTTTACCTGTGAGAAACGCTGCACCAAGAAGCGCTCATGCGGCAGGCACAAGTGTGGAGAGCTGTGTTGTGTGGTAAGTCTTTTATATGTTCATGACGCTCTAACCTGTGTGCAATAATCACAAGAGGTTTAATTAAATGATCTTTTTCTTTATTTTTCAGGATATGGAGCACAAGTGCTCAATGATTTGTGGTTACAAGCTCAGCTGTGGTCTACATCGATGTCAGGACCTTTGCCACCGTGGGAACTGCCAGCCTTGTTGGCAAACAAGTACGTTTTGCGTCCTGAGTGATGTCCATGTCTTCTAGGGGTGTAACGGATCACTGTTGATCCATGATCCATACGGATCACATTCCCCAATTCGGAACACACATGACCCACAGATTTTTTTACTTGTATCCAACATTTATTACAATTGCAGAGAGATATCCTCCCGCATCATTCAAATCACATGTATGAAAGCATTTTGGCTTCCCTGTAAAATATAAAGCTGATGGAAAAAGTTGTGGTGGGACCTAAATGCTTTCTTAATTAAAGGTGTTTTCTGTCACTGTTTGTTTAGCCTGCATTAATGCATTCAGTGTAAAGCTGCACAAATAAACATTAAAAGATTGTGATCTCAATTCAAACCCATGCAACATGAATGATAAATGGTAATGCTTTGCATGCTTTCGAAGCGCTGCATTCAAATCTGCGTTTGATCGAGAGAGATTCCGTTTTTACACTCTTTCAGTCCGTTACAAACAATTAAATAACACAGAAGAACAGTTTAGAGTTCAGATATAATCACTGATGTTTATGATAATGATTGAAATTACAGCTTAATGCAGGGGTCTCCAAACTACGGCCCGCGGGCCATCTGTGGCCCGCAATCAGTTTTGTGGCGGCACGCGAGGCTTTTTATAAATATTAATAGAATCTGGCCCGCTATACAAAAATGAACGCAATTCAATAAATAACCACTGGGTGTCGCTATGACATGCCTTCAATTAGGCAGCAGTTACTGTTATGAAGTAAAACGAACTGAATAAACTAAAGGAAACATAATTAATATTCACGTTTTTGCGAGCCATGGCACAACCAAGAAAAAGGAAAATCAACAGTGAGTGCAGGAAATTTCAGTCACGTTGGGGCAAAGAATAGTCTTCACAGAGTTCATTGGAATATGTGTCTGTTTAATTTGCCAGGAATCAGTTGCAGTAATAAAGGAATACAGTGTTAAAAGACATTATGAAACAAAACCACAGTCCTTCAGCTCTTACATTGGGGCCAAACGAGATCATAAAATTAAAACAATTAGCAGCTGCCCTATCAGCTCAACAACAGCAGTTTTTTCTTGCTAATAAAGTGCAAGAAAATTCTATGCTGGCTAGTTATGAGGAAGCTCAGCTAATCGCACAGCACAGGAAACCCTTCACTGAAGGAGAATTTATATAGGAGTGTCTGATGAGTGTTGCAACTGTAATTGCCCAGAGAAGATTCAAGATTTTAAAATCGTAAGTCTTTCTAGAAACACAGTTGGACGACGAATTAAAATAATTCCATAATAATATACATACATACATACATACGTACATACATATACACACACACATATATATATATATATATATATATATATATATATATATATATATATATATATATATATATATATATATATATATATATATATATATCTATATATATATCCGTGTCTGTGTGATGTATGTAAAATTTGGCCCGGGACAAGGTTTTTTTTTTGGTTTTTTTTTTGCATCTGGCCCTCGGCCCAAAAAGTTTATACACCCCTACTTTAATGGAATAAGACACTGGTGAATGTTGTAGCAATTAAATTGTTTAACCAATGGGTGGCGACAAACAACCATCAAAATGATGGTTGAACATGAAGTGTTATGTGTGAATTGTTGAATAATTATTTGAAAATAAATATGATCTGTTGTACAAGATGTTAGATTTCTATATTTAGCAATAGCATTATCAGCAACATTAGCAAAGATGATTTTTCATCTTGGATATTTAGCTTTTTTTTCAGCTGGTTCTTTCTTGATTTTTATTTTTATTACGATTGCAGGTTCTAAGTTTTGTTAAAACAATGGTTTTTGCAGTAATGTTTTTGTATAAATGGAATGCAAATGACTTTTGTCTCCATTTTTTTTGCTGATCCGAAAAATGGTCCAATCCATGACTCAAAAACCGTAGTGTGATCAGAACCGTGAGATTTGTGATCCGAACACTACTAATGTCTTCAGTGCTTTTCTAATGATTATGCCCATTAAATCCATCTCCTTGTTTCACATCCAGCACTCTGTGTTTTCTCCAAGGTTTTGATGAGTTGACCTGCTACTGTGGGGAGACTGTGCTCTTCCCGCCCATCTCTTGTGGCACCAGGCCTCCTGAATGTAAAAACGTATGTACCCGGGATCATGATTGTGATCACCCAGGTACTTCCACCTCCTCAGATGAGCACACATATACTCCATAACGATGTACATTACTGACTACATACTGTGTAAATTGTAACAGTTTTGCAGCTGAGGATGTTGTTTTTTACTCCATAGTGTTTCATTCATGCCATAATGAGGAGAAATGTCCTCCCTGTACCTACCTCACCAAAAAGTGGTGCATGGGTAATCATGAGGTAAAAGACATTTAAAACATACTAGTCATAATGTTTTTACACTGAATTTGAATAATAGTAGATTGCTTAAAATGCATCAGATGATGTTGTGCACTTTATTCAAGTCAAGGAGTGCTCTAAATTTCATCTCCTTCCTAATTTTCACATTGCTTTCTAGCAAAGGAGTAATATCCCATGCCACCTGCAGGACATCTCATGTGGTCTAGTGTGTGAAAAGCTCTTACCCTGTGGTTCTCATCGCTGTAAGAGGATCTGTCACCGTGGGGAATGTCAGTCAGAGGGAGAATGCAAACAGCCTTGCACCCAGCCTAGACCTGGCTGTGGGCACCCGTGTGGTGCTCCCTGCCACCCGGGCAGCCCCTGCATACCCACTGTCTGCAGTGCCAAGGTACGTCCCTGTCCTCATTCAAAATCCGCTCAGCTAGTTATAATTATTATTGGTTATATTGCTCAAAGCGCTGCTTTTGTTTCTTCAGCTGTAGTCTGATTTCATTCCTTTGACTGCTGAGCTGCAGCAGCCGGTGGTCTGACATATAATCACTGACAGACATACAGTATAGATCATGGGACATATTGTGGTGAAGCACTAAATTAATCGTTCAGTTCAAGTTTACTTGTATAGCACTTAATGCTCACTATAATGAGAATGTAAATGTTCCAAAGCACCTTTACAAAAGGCATGTTATTATGCTCAACCATAAACCGAAAAAGATAAGGTGTTGTGTATAGGGTGGCCTCTAAAGCTATCAAGCATATTCATAATTAATCTGCAGCCACAAAATGAAATGTACTTTTTCAAAGCAGTGGTATTTGTGTTTATAGACCCTTTTGAGGGATGTAAACAATAGCAATGGTCCCAACGTATTTTCCGTTTTACATTTTTAATTTCTCTTGCTTCCGAGAATCCAAAAAGCCACAAATTGATGAATAATGTTATGATGGCTGTTTTAACATTGTTATTATCGAATTGCCTCTTGTTTCAGTTATGAAATAGTTTTCATAACAAGCAGGAAAACTTCATAGGCCAAAGACATGACCACATTGAAATGGTCTATAATATACTGAATTCTGAATAATTGTGATTAAATCATTACAATAATAATGTCATTTAATCTACTGATCAAGAATTTGTGCTGTCCTCACAGGGCTTGCATCATCTCTTCATGGGTCTTGGATTTGTGTAGTGTAGTTGATGTTCATAATCTTAGTAATTAAGAGTTATTTATGTTAATTTAACGGTATGTTTTTTATGAGATGTGCTGGATCACACAGTTATGAGTGTATGCTTTACTAGAAAGATATGTCTTTATAATAGATTTGCAAAAGGAAAACAAATAATGCCGCACACTATTAATACTTTATGAATAATTTATTATATATGACATTTTGGTCTCATAACCCTGATCTGTCTGATATACACATACAAAAAAAAGCAACATATTTAAAAAAACACTGACTATCAATGCAAGCCAATAGTACAAATTATTGCTTATTCGGATAGTGATGGGCTCGCATTGATGATGAGAGTTTGAATTTGGGGATTAATCAAAATGATGTCTCAAACATGATTGGGCTGAGCTGCAATTGTTGGTGGTTTATTTATTTTGATCTGCACCGTAAATTCTTTACAAAATCTTTCAAAGTATACACAGTAAAAATGCTGGGTTTCACATAATTCCTTCATGTTAAATCATTTTTACAAAATTAAGTGAATTGAACATAAAATAATTAAGCTGTTTTAAATCATTTTAAATATGTGTTTATTTTATTTTATTTATTTATTTGACATGGACATCACAATTACACTGGACAACCAAATGCATTTGTTTAAGTGTTTTAGCAAACTTGCTAATTCTCAACACCATAAGTAGTTTGAACAAGCAGAAGTGTATTATTGATTGCACTAACACTTCTATTCTGTTTTCAATCTGTAGGTGGCACTGCAGTGTGACTGCGGCCGCAAGAAAGAAACTGTTCCCTGTGCTGATGCAGCCAGTTCCTACCAAAGGTTAAAACACACCCCATTATTATCCTTTATGGTCATCTATTGTAATTTAGTTTAGTAGTGATACTAACTGAAGTTAGTTAAGCTGAACCTTATTGGTCATATTACCATCTAATTCTCCCTTTTTCTCCACTAATCTCTGATGTTTGTGCAGTAACTGCTAGCCAATACTTTTTAAATTAATGATATGAATTTGAAAATAAGGCAAACAAAAAGGTTCCCATTACTGATATCAATGTTGTTGATGTTGAAAGGTCAAACTGAATTTTCCTCTCCGTATTCGGCAGATATGCTGCTATTTCCGTGGCCAGTAAGCTGTCAGATATGCAGCTGGGGGAGTCTGTTGACATTGGACAACTCACAAAGAAAGAGCAGAAAAAGGCCAGGTAAACTCTCAAACACGAGCTTGATCGACTGCATATTTTTATTACTGGTCCAGAAGAGAGTGGTTAGCAGATCAGTGTTTACATTATGTAAATGACAACATTAGTAGACTTTGCTGTTTCTGACCAGTTTAAAGCTACACTGAAGAGCAGAATTTACAGAATAATAATAATAATAAAAGTGATAATAATAAGTGATTTTTGGTGATTTAAATGTATTGAAAGTGCCTGGTAATTTCACAGAGAAGTCCATTATAATGCATGGCTTAAATTATGTGAAAACTCTCAATAATGTTTGCTTTTTATTTGGCCATTCTCCCGTTCAGATTGGAGTGCGATCAAGAGTGTGCCACCCTGGAAAGGAACAGGTGAACATGAAAATAATGCTTCGTACACAGCCTTTCTCTCTGTCTGTGCCTGTGTGTTTTACTTTATGTGAGTGCACTGGTTTTGATGTTTGTTTGTTTTTTTGTTTTGCCTGTAGGCGGCTTGCTGAGGCCCTGCAGATAGATCCCTCAGTGGATCCCTTCAAGTCAACATCTTCCAAATATACTGACTCACTCAAAGAGGATGCAAGGTGCTTCAGATTCGAAAATAATGCAAGAGTGCATCAAGAGTGCACATAAAGCTAGTATGAGATCAAACTAATATTAAATTCGTTGGTAGAGCTCACAATGAAGGTTACAAACACTTTAATGCTTCTGTTGGGTTTTTGAAAACACTTAGGGTGTACTTACACTATGTACAGTTGCCTTGAACCGGGCCAAAGCACGATTGTCCCCCTCCCGTCTCCCCCGACAGCCCGCACTCACATTACATTCGGGCCTGGGCACGCTTGCGTCATCAATGATGCGCTGGTCAGAAGCGCTCTCGCTCGTTTAAGTCATTTGATACGCAGTGACTTGCAGTCAAATATTTCGCCAAACAGATCAGCCACTATTGACGCTCATAAACAATCATAAAGACCTCATGCTGCAGGTATTAGGAGGTTTGCTGAAGGTGTGAGCTTTTGTGCAGTGAGAGGTTTGCGTCTTCAATAAACTACGACCGTTTACGTTCATTGAACAGTAAGAATGATTAATAAACGCATATGAAACAGTCCCTTAAAAGTCACATCTCGCTTTCAGTTCCGGGCTTTGCCGCTTTTTGCACCAACACAAGATAGATGGATAGATAGATGGATGGATGGATGGATAGATATCTCAAATTAATTGCTCTGTGTTGTTTAAGTGTTCCCTTTATTTATTTTTTGAGCAGTTTATCTCTAGAGCTTTTAATAGCAACAATTGTTTATTTGTTATTGTTTTTTGGTATGATCCAAGTAACTGCACTTAAAACTGGATTTGGAAGACAAGTTTAAGGAAAAACTGAAGCGTAGAATATACGCACAAGACATTTATTGTTTATCTACTACAGAACACTCATACATATATTTTTTTTATTATTTAGGAAAGATTTCAAGTTTGTCAGTGAAATCGAGGAAGAGATTAAGAATTTGGTTAAACTTGCTAATAAGGTAGGACCCAAACCAATAGATTTTTTTTAAATGGAGTACTCAACTACTAGCATCATTTATTAGCTCTATGTTTGTGTTTTTTCCTCAGGGTAAACAACCTAAGAGGAGTCACTGTTTTCCACCTATGAAGCGTGACCACAGGAGAATTATCCATGAGCTGGCCGAGGTGTACGGCGTGGAAAGCGTCAGCTATGATAATGAACCCAAGCGCAATGTGGTAGTCACTGCCATCAGGTCAGCAGAAACTGCAGTTTCAGTTTTAGGTTTACACGTGTGCATGCGTGCATTTTAAATGTATAGGCTTTGTTCTGGTTACACCTGGCATTCACACTACTGTGTCAGTAGTATTGGGCACCTTAATTTGAAGCATGCATGACTAGGCCTGTTACAATAATCAGTATATCAACTTATCGCACAACACATGGACATGACCTCAATCATTTTTGGTGATGCAATATATATCGCCCATACATAAAAACCAATTCTAGCAACATTTAGCTGATTGTCTCTTTTGGAGGTATCAGTATGGTTAAAAAATAACACCATAGTAATTGCTATAAATTACTATAGTATATGTTCATGTTGGTGTCTTGACAACTGAAAATAAACGTGGTAGCAGATATCGCAGCCTCTGTTACTTTTACCTTGCACTTTTTTTGTTACCATTTATTATTATTTGTTTAGGATATGCATTTCACATTCTGATTCCAATGTCTAATTATTAAATTGTTAAAATGACTATAAATGAAATATTCTTAAATTAAGTGTTCTTTGGAGGAGTGTACTTGCATTCTGATGATATGTTCTCATTCTGGCATTATATGAGTGGCATGAAATGGTTCTAAAATGACAATAATATCGTTCATTTAATTCATCTTTATTTCTATAGCGCTTTTACAATGTAGATTATGTCAAAGCAGCTTCACATAGTGAATTGAAACTGTGTCAGTTCAGTTTTCAGTGTTGAAGTTCTGTGTGGTTTAATAATCACTGCTGAGAGTCCAAACACTGAAGAGCAAATCCATCGATGCGCCGCTCCACGGGAGCTGAAAAAACCTTGAGAGAAAGCAGGCTCAGTTGGGCACGACCATTTCTCCTATGGCCAAAAGTCTTGTGCAGAGCTGCAGTCTAGGCGCCGGAGGCTGGAGAGCGCTGGACGTCCATCGTGTAGAAGCTGCAGGTGGGAGAGGTTACCGGCTGGTGTACAGGCTGGCCCTTCAGGATCAACGCGAGGACTCGTTTGTCTTACAAGGATCAGTCTCATGCTCTCCACTCCTCCATAACCACCACAGCAGCTGCTCAGGATACGGCCTGGTCCAGGATTATGGAAACCTCGGGAATATTGAAAAAAAAGACGAACATAAGCGCAGATGCCGTTCAAATTATCATGTCTTAAGAGAAGTGTTCCCGGCTCCGGTTGACTCAAATAATGCAGACTAACAATCCTTTAGAGGATTTGGATTTCAAAAGCTTTTGTGTTTTATGTGTATGCTAATGCAAAGAGATGTGTCTTTAATCTAGTTTTAAACTGACAGAGTGCGTCTGCTTCCCGAACTGTGCTAGGAAGGCTGTTCCAGAGTTTGGGTGCCAGATATGAGAAAGATCTACCACCTACAGTTTATCGCAATGTATTTTGGTGCAATATATTGTGCAACAAAAAATAGATATCGTGACAGGCCTATGCATGACCGCAAAACTTTTCGATTCTGCAAATAACAAAATGACGACCTTTGCTGTGTGGATGTGGCTTTAAACATGATTCTGTTTGTTGTGTTTTCAGGGGGAAATCTGCATGTCCTAACACTAGCCTGACTGCTTTGATTTCAAGGGAAAGCTTTACCAGAGCCCCTCCTCCCATTGCCCACATCAAACAACACAACAGCAAGTACGTTCACACTCCTCTCACTACTACACCTGTTCAAAAGCTTTCAGCAGCAGAATTGATTTCATGTGTTTGACATAACTGCATGATCCTCTGCATACATTCAATCAAGAAAATGTGAGACATGTGATGTGTAAACTTTTTAATTAGTTTGTTCTTTTAAATCATGAAGGAAATCACCAGGAATTGTGGTGAGAGAGCTGAATTTTCAGCATTTTAACTAGTCTTCAGTGTCGTGGTCCTGGAGAAAATTATATCAATATGCTCATTTGGGGATTAGGAAATATTCCTATTGTGATCACAGCTGTAGTTTTGTGGCTTAATATTTAGTGTGAATCATGGGCCTATTTATTAGTATTCCTTAAATAGAAAACTCAAAAGACTTTTACTTTTACCAGCAGCTAGCTCTCTGCAACTCTCACATAGTCGCCCACTGAAGCTTAGCAAGGCTGTGCCCAGTCAATACCTGGATGGGAGACCACATGGGAAAGCTAGGTTGCTGCCGTAATTGGTGTTAGTGAGACCAGCAGGGGGCGCTCAACCTGCGGTTTGTGTGGGTTCAAAGGCTTCAGTATATTGATGAGGACTCTATACTGCTCAGTGAGCGCCGTCTTTCGGATGAGATGTTAAACTGAGGTCCCGACTCGCTGTGGTTGTTAAAAATCCCAGGATGTCCTACGAAAAAGAGTAGGGGTTTAACCCTGGCATCCTGGCCAAATTTGCCCACTGGCCTTTGTCAGTTGTGGCCTCCTAACCATCCCCATATAATAATCGGCTTCATCACTCTGTCTCCTCTCCACCAATCAGCTGGTATGTGGTGAGCGGTTAGGCTCAATATAGCTGCCATCACGTCATTCAGTTGGATGCTGCACACTGGTGGTGGAGGAGCAGATTCTCCCCTAAAATGTGTAAAGCGCTTTGATTGTCCAGACTAGCGCTATATAAATGTAAGGAACTATTACTTGCTGAATTTAAAAAACAGTTTCTATAAAAATAAATCATGATGTGTAAAGTCCTCTGGTGAATCCACACTCTTGACATTCATCATAAAAGCATACTAGTATGACCCGGTGTTAATGTAGTGTTTTGTTTCGAGTCAATTGTATCATAACTAATACAATTTTATATTCACGTTTGTTTTTTAGGACTGACAATGGTAACTCGTGGATGAAAACCTCTAAAGAAGAGCCCTCAATTGATTATTTTGATGTGCAGGATTGAAAAAAAATTCATATAGTCACTGTAATGATCACCCAAAATAAATCTGTCTGAAAACTTTCACTATAGCATAACATTTCTCAACACAAGTTGTTTACCAAAGAGCATTTAGAAGTTAAATTAGTTTGGTTTCTTTGCACATACTATATATAAATGTGTAACGCTGGATGTGTTTGTAAACTAAAACTACAATTTAACTTAATCTGTGAACTGAAAGTTAACAACTAATACGAATGTTAGAAGTGGATGGATGCTAACATTGTAAAGCTGAACATAGGCATCAAACAGGTCACTGGTAAGAATGTAATTTTACCTTGCCTTGTTAAGAAGGTGGAAATAAAGGAACAAATGTGTGCATCAGCTGTAATGAATACTTCTGGAAGCATAAGTTGCTACATTTCCTGTGCCTTAAGTGTGAGATTGAGTTTAATAAAAGGGGCATCAGCAGTTTTTTGGGTTTGTTTAGCCACGTTCTGCTTTTCACACTAGCGGGAATGATATTGTGATGTGCCATTATAATTTAGCATAGTGTTTCTCAACCACGTTTCTGGAGGACCACCAGCTCTGCACACTTGCCATGTCTCCTTAATCAAACACGCCTGATTCAGATTATCAGCTCATTAGTAGAGACCGAAGGACCTGTAATGGGTGTGACAGACAAAGGAGACATTCAAAACATGCAGTGCTGGTGGTCCTCCAGTAACGTGGTTACACTGCATACACTGACATAAACAACTACTTGCATAAACATCTCCCTAAACACACATGAGCTTAACATGCAAACATCATGTGTAGAAACAACTCATTGTTTTTCTGTAAGGGAAACAAAGATCTATGGATACTTTCCTCTTGAGGGTGATGATAAGTGCTGGTTAATTCAACTAACAGTTCCTGAATTATCAGAAACAACATTAATTTTGATGTATTTTGTGCAATGTCAATAAATAACTAAATAAACATTGGCACCCACATAAAAAATAATTACATAATTTAATATTCATTTGGGATGCAGCGCTAAAATGCAAAAAACAAAAAGGCGATTATTTGCTCCTTTGGCTAAATATGAAAAATAAAGTGGCAAATATTATAAATTGTTACATTTGTAAACAGTTATGAAAATTTACCAGGCAAATAATGCATGTTTTTCTGCTTAAATTAACGGATTAACTATTGCCTTTTCAGCAGATTTCTATTGGGACATTTGTGTTTTAAGTGTCCTGAAAGAAATTATTTTTTGTGACTAATGTAAAACTGAGAATTCTGAGATGCCTAAGAACTTAAAGGGAGAGTTTACCCAAAATTTTTAATTCGGTATTTATTTACTCTGCGTGTACCAAATATGTCCGTTTCTTTCTTCTGGTGAACTTTAAAATGTTTGTAACCGGTAACCATCGACTTTTTTTTTTACATTCCATGGATGTAAATGGCTTCAAAATACATTCTACAAAATATCTTCTTTTGTGTTCAACAGAAAGAAAGGTTATAAAGGTTAAGAATCAATCCAGTGTAAATAAACTGTCCCATTAAAAAAGATCCTGAACTATGTTTGAGTGCCACTGACAAAGTTCCAGCGCTCAAAGAAATTCGTAAACTTCTTTCACCACATGAAGATGAGTAAAATGCTGACATTATTTGATTGAACTGTGCTTTTGAATTTGCCTTAACTCTAGACATGTTTACTGATGTTAAGAACCAAGTCTAATTCTTGTTAGCACTAGCAAACTGATTTGATCTAAGCTTTTCTCCATTTTTACCATCATCATCATTATGTCCAGATATTTGGCGGACTTTTCATGCGCATGCTGCTCACTGGTAGTTGAGGCCTGTTCGACAAAGTCCAAACTCGTTTTCAGCGGCCAGTGAGAGTGACTGACTGCACAGTCTCCCGGGCAATGGCGGGTAATTTGCTGACGCTCCCTCTGAATCCCGGAGTTTTATTCTAGCCCGCCTCGATCGCGCATGCGCCTCAGAGCTCACCGTCTCCGGCTGCGTCTACTCCTCTCTCTTTCTCCGTTGACTGACTGTCCAGTCACTCCAGCACCGAGCAACAGGGAGTGTGTGTGCGCGTAAAGAGCTGTAAAGAAGAAGTTCATCTCCATCGCTCAGGACACCCGCGCCTCCTTCATCTGCCATCCGCTGCCCTTTCTGGACCACCGGCCACAGTCAGCGTCTGCCATGGAGAGGAAGGTAGGACATTTCCAGCAGCAGCATCAGAATGTCATCTGCTTTATTAAACACTTATTAAAAACATCCGTGTTCAAGTGTGTCTGCGATCTTTTACCGCCGCCCTGACGGTGTTTAATCCGCCCTTCGCGTCGCAGGCAGTCAGATTAGTGCGCAGGGAGTTTTCCGACTGGATCTAGTTTATTTGGCAGTGTAAAAAAAGAGGCTGTATGAAGCCAGACTGGTCCTGAATATAGTGGCCGAGCACACACACACACACACACACGCAGATAGACATGCTGGTGCACGTGTTCATCCGGTATTCTCAATCAGTGGTCTTCATTCGGGATGGAGGGTCTTCATGTTGGTAATTAGTATAGATGTTGAGACATCAGGTGTACCCTCGTGAAGAGTTCAATTTCCTTTCAGATCATAAAAAGATATGCTTACTCTAATTACACTCATATAGCTTAGGTGAAGTCTTTGAATGTGTTATTTTTTTTTTTACATGGATAACATTATGGCATGTTGTTGTTGGAGTAAGTCAGATTTGTGATAGTTATGAAGAAGATTGCAAGTGTCATGTTGTTCAAGATAACGTTTTTTGACATGTGACATGGAAATGTGGAAAATCAGGGAATTTTATGAGTAATTTTCAGAACTGGGAAAGTAAAAAATGTTTACCTCTCTTCTAATGCTCAAAAAATGTATTGTTATTATTTTAGTGGAAGGAATGTGCCATGCTTTAGTTCAATAATGTTTTATTCAATATTTGTTGTTGTGTTTTTAAGGGATTTTATGGTATTAAATTACATTCGTCCTGTAGTTACATCCATTTAACATGTGGTAACCTCATTTAAGCATGCGTTAAATTATCAACTTGAAAATCTTTAAATCATTGGAGCATAGACTTCAAAGGATAGTTCCTCCAAAAATGAGCATTCTGCCATCATCTACTCCTCGTCCTCCACTTGTTCCAAACCTGTTATAGGTTATTTCTTCTGTAAAATGAAGATAAACTGAAGATGGAGAATTAAAAAAAAAAAAGCAATTGACTAACATGGTCTGTTTTGTTTCTATTATGGATGTCGATGGCTGCTGATTTCCAACATTATTCACAATATCTCGTTTTGTGATCAACAGAAGAAAGAAATAAAAAAGATTAGAGCCACTGCAGTGTGAGTAAATGGTGTGGAAATATTTGTTTTTGGGTGAATTGTCCCTCTAGTTTTCGGTCACTTTCAAAGAGGACTCTTGGCAGATTATAGCTTTATTTATTATTTTTTTTAAAAGAGAAAATTTTGTGCTAAATGATTAAATGAACACCTTCAAAATGTTAGAGTACTGTTCTCAATTTATAAAATTGTATTTTTCCAAAGCATGTTTTACTCAAATCAAAATCTTCTAAAATGTGAATAATATGTTTGTGTTTGACAGCAAACATCACTTTTTTATTATTATTCTCACCAATTCTACAGAGTCATAATATATTTTAGTATATGTTTGTTCATTGAGTAATAATTAATCATGGTTGACTGTAACTCTAATAGTTCTTGACTGAGTTTAGATTACAGATTTGAAACTTTCCTTGTGGTTAAGTACGTACTGATAATTGTTTAAGTCAGTAAGGCTGCATTCACACTTAGGTAGGTTTTCGTTCATTTAACTAAATGTAGTCTGTTTGAACTTGTAGTGCACTAAATGCACTAGTTTGGTATGCATCATGGTTCGGGTTTCAGCGTTCACAATTAATCAAATGAATGGCACAAACAAAGCAATAGCACTAAAGTTTGTTTAAACCACATTTATAGTGCCAAATGTGGTCACACCACAAGAATGTAAACATGAAGGTAAACATTGCTGTTTTCTTTAAATAAATATCTTTAAGCACAGGTTTTATAGTTACAAATGAAACAAAATTAGTGTTAAGACGTGAACTTAATTAACATTTTTTTTAAAAAGCGCGTTCTGTTTTTATTTTCTCCCCGTCCTATCTTCTGTGACCTAGAAGATGTGCTAGTTTCTTTTCCACAAAAGGACTGATATGATGATGCTCCGTCATAGTTTCTTTCATAAGTGGAGTGACCCTGATGTCAGTGTCTGTTCACTCGAACCAATAAAGAGCTGGAGGTTTATAGACCGTTTCCTTTGTGGGGTCCTGATGACCTTAGACAGAGAAATGTTATAAAATGGCAAAGATTATAAGAAGACATATTTTGCTGTTTTTGATGTAATATTGATTCCTGATGTTCATCTCAGGTTGCAGTGAATTACAAAAAAAACAAGAGGAAAGACTGGAGAAAGGATGTTTAGTTAATTTATTTTTAATGAAGCATTTGGTTGTTGAGTGAGATGCATGCAGCTGGAGTCAGTTTTGTATATCTGCTGCATGGCTTCTGCGTGGATGCACTTCAGGAACGCACATCACCGCTGACTGGACTGTACTGTATTCTACTGTACACACACTTAACAGTCAGATGACACTTGTTTTAGATTGAACAAAGGCTTCTGGGAGAGCCGGGAACAAGCATTTATCTCATGGATTTGTGTGCAGTATTTCAAGTATGATCCTGTAATAGCAGGATTCCTAAAAAGAGCATTATAAATGAACTGTATTGGGTTTGTGAGTTGATTTAAAGCTAATAATCTGTTAGAAATGTAAGATAAATGGCTGTTATCAAAACATTTCCATTCCTATAGGTCAGGGGTGCCTAAACTTTTTCATATGTAGGGCCAAAACCAATTATTGTTGAGAGGCGTGGGCCAAATCTAAATATACTAAATTTATTTAATAATATTTAAAAATAAATAAAAATATGACTTTAAATCGTATAAACTAATGCAGGATGATTGTTTTATTATAACTTAATACAATAAAAATTCAATCACATTTTTAAAGCACAGTGGAGTTCAATGCTGAATACACTAGTCAAGCAGAATCAGTCTCCATTTGCTCAATGATATCTCTACGTTGTGCTCTGTCCATTTGGTGAAAGTATGCATTTAAAAAAATCTAATTCATTTAATTGAAACATTTAATTTCCATTAGCTTCTATTGCTTAGCAATAAAACAATTAAATAAAAATTTCATTCTTTCTCTCTTGTCAGATGGGATGGTGGGCCAAATCAAAGATTACCATAGGCCAACCTTGGTCCGCAGACCCTAGTTTGGGCATCTCTGCTATAGGTTAATGCTGTATTCAAATTGCAAACAGCTGCAATGTTTAGTCTGAAGTGCTTTTGTATTTCAGGGAAAAGCTCAGTTCATTTACACTGTTTTTTTACACTTCCCAGGGTTTTGGAGATTTTGTTTATTTTCCAAAGCACTTTTTTAAATTATGTTTTTAAGATTTGATAGATTTGAACAATTTAAGACGATGTTACCTGTAATTTACAATAAAATTATTATATAAATATTAAAAGAAATGGGTTTAATTTAAAGAGTAATCTCTGTTTTTTTTTGTTTGTTTTACACAACTAGGGTTAAAAAAGAGGTAAAAAGACTAGAGGTTTACACTGTAAAAACTTGCTATAGCCTTTTTGAGTTGACACAAACAAGTCAAGTGCAGTACTTGGGTTGAAAGTTGAGTCAACTCAAAAAAGCTCTGCTGCAAGTTGTCTTACAATTTTGAATTGAGTCAACTTTTTTTACAGTGTAGTTACACTTACCTTTACCCTCACCTTATTTATAAAACACTTTGTTTTAATATTATTATATAATGTTATTGCATACACACATACACAGACATGCACAATTGAAAGCAGAATTATTAACTCCCTGTAAAATTAATTATTTAAAAAAAAAAATCCAAGTGCTGATTAAAGGAGAGATTTTAAAACATTATAGTTTTTTTATAGTCTTTTTATTGAGATGTAATAAAAATATGACAACATGACATCAAGATCATATCTACATCTTTGTTTTCAATTTAGAGGAAAAAACTAAAAGAATGGGGAAAAGAAAAACAAAACAAAAGGTTGTTTAAATTAGTAACAGATTATTTTAGAAAAAACATCAAAAAGAAATTGTTGAAATTACAAATCATCTATAGAAGGCATGCACCAGATCATCAATATGACAATGGCTTGTTTACATAAATCTTTGGAAATAGGGTGAATATGTAAAAACTTTATAGTTTTAATAACTATAACTCATTTAATAACTATTAGTTACTAATGACTAATTTATTTTGTCTTAGCATGAAGACAGTCGGTTATTTTGCAAGTCATTAGCATTCAGCTTAATGTTTGATTTAAAAGCTCAATTAGGTGAACTTGCCAAGTCATTGAGCAACAGTGGTTTGTTCTGTAGCCAATCAAAAAAACATTTTATGGGGCTAGTGATAAAGACCTTTAACAATTATTGTATGTAATCTTGTAATATAAATGCTTTTATTTCAGCCAGTCTTATATAATATTGTAATATAAAAATATACAATAGGAAATACTGTGGAAAAAATTCACACAATTTAAAAAAAAATGAAAATGTTTTTAAAACTATACTTGAAAATATTGTTAAGATTTACATTTAAATTTTTTATGTTTGATAGTGATTTAAGAATCATGTTGCATTCAATTATATGCATGTATATATCTAAAATACTTTAATACATCATGAGAAGTTTTTATCGTGTCTCTGTGAGAATTTCCTTCCAGGCGGCTGTTAAATGTTTAAACCTTTGGGAATTATGCACAAAGAGCCAAGTCAGTCGTTTCAAATGAGGATTTTTTTTTTTTGCAGTACCACCAGGTTGTGGGTCTGAAGCACCAAGTCGCAGGTGTGTCTTTGAGCTGGAGGCCTTGTATTCTCTCTGGAAACAATTCCAGCGGGGCCTGCAACAATTAGAAAAGGATCGCAGAAGTTCGCTTCAGTGGCCAGCAATCTTCGGAGACGGAGAGAAATCCCATTAGTATTCAGGGAGCCACTTTTTCTAGCTGTCACACCTCAAGAGCTTTAGGGAGAATTGGCTCTTTCACATGTGAGAGTGCAGGCCGAGAGATGAAGGGCTGATTAATAAATACTCGCTTTCTTTCTTTCGTTCTTTTCCTCTTTCTGCTTCTGCTTGTCTAAATGTGAGGAATGAGTGATGGGATCCCTACGGCTGTACTCTAGAAACGCCTCAGCTCATGCTGGCTTTTGTTCTGTCGAACAATACGCCTGCTCATTTGTTAGACACCTGCGCTATTTGCATCTGGGATTTTTATGCTGAGTATTTATGCTGAATCCAAACCTGCACTGTAAAAAATCTTGTGCTATTTACTTAAAAAAATATTGGTAACGCACTATTGCACATATTATTTTTAAGTAGTTTGAAAACTTAATTTTTTAGCAAAAAACACTTGGAATGAATCATGTGAAAATTACAAATTTTTTTGGAGTGTAAGATGAGGATTTTAATATTATTAGTGGAATGTGCTTTTATAAATTAAGCAAATCCACCACCATTTAGGCATATTTATTTTTTAGCACTTAAAATAATCATGTGAAAATGACTAGGTTTTTTTGAGTGATAGAGGATGAATTTAATATTATTAATGGAATATGCTTTTATAAATTAAGCAAATAAACCACCTTTTACTCTAATTTATTAATGAAAATTAAATGATAAAATGTAAAATATATCATTTATAATGAAATACATACACAATGCATTTTGCCTAATATCATTTTATTACATGTTCCACTGATAACAAAATGGTACGCACAATTTGTTAAACAAATCTATATCAAATTTACAGAAATGTTAAGCTCTGAAAAAAGTCCTTTATCCGTGTCATGGAAAAAATGTTCTGTCAACTTTCTTTTGTAATAGTCCCATTTTAGACTCAATCTGACAGAATTTGTGTATTGCACAACATATAAAACCAGTGTAAACACTGTATCCTAAAATATGCAATTTAATCAACCAATCAATGCAGTGAAAATTCCCCAAAAGTTTGTAGCAGGGAATTTGTGTCAGAAACGTATTATACGTTTGTTTTTGGGTGATTTTAGTTTGTGAAATACTTGTATAAATTCAGTTCAGCAATTTTAGATTTTCCAAGCTAGCCATGACTCTCTCATCCTCCAAGACAATGCAGAAGTCCTCATGGTTGGTCATCCCTCTGGCAGACAGCAATTCTCTGTGCATTCCCACACTGTATAATAAACATTACATTTATTATAATGAAATTATGCGATTGTAAATTTCAAATGTTTAAGGTTTACTAAAACACATTAAGGAAATAAACCATTTCTTTGTATCTCTGTGAACAGGAATTCTCCAAAATGTTTGAGTAGACATTGCTGACTTACACTATAACACAAGTACACAAGTATTTTGAATAATAATGCACAGGCTGTTTTCAAAATGTATACTAGTGTAGAAACAAATAAGTTCATAAAAACAAACCATATTTACAAGGAATATTGCGTTCAACAATGTAGTGTTTGTGTTATGTTTTTGTTATTTGTAAAAATGCAAACATATAAAAGGCAGTTTTCTGACACTTACATTGCACTCCTGGATGAGCTCTTCCTCTTTTTCATACAAATACACCAGCAACAGAGAACGACATCTCTCATCTCGTTCCTGATTTAATGTGATGTCTGATGCAACAAAAGTGTAGAAATTAAAAGTATTGCCTAATAATAATAATACACAAACAACATGATAAAAAATACCTGCTGTATGCCACCCGTAAACCGCTGCTCTTTTGTGGGAAAATATTTTCTTTATTAATCGGAAAAAAAACAAGCAAACAAATATTTGTATTTTTATACAGTATTATATATAAACACAGTTAATTACATTAATTAACATAAATTTTTTTAATGAAAATTACAAGCCTCAAGATTCCTTTTTTACAGTGTGCTTGATTATCTTGAGTTGATGTGATACAGAGAGTAGCTAAAAAGTACTCAAATATCATAGTCAAACCCACTTTTCAAGCAAAGTTTTAATGTAAAAGTAAAAAAAAATGTTTTAATAAACATTTAGGGCAAAAGAAACATTTATTTAAGTTTAAAAATGTGCAGTAAAAAAAGCTAATCATTACTGGAGTGTGTTTTACAAGAAAATACTATTTTTTTATTGTTGTTTGTTTAACTGTAGTTGTTTGTGAAAGTCACTAGCAATTTCTGAATAAAAAAATGTTTCCCTATTTTTTTTCCAGCATTTATTAACCAGATTGATAGGGCTGCACGATATTGGAAAAATGTGATATTGTGATATTTTATTTTACTGCGATTAAATATAGCAATATTAAAGTTGAATAGGACTATTTGGTAGTTTTCTGGGGAGTCTACAGGTACAGAAATTGAACAATCAAAATAGAAATAAATACTTTTCTTACTTTTGTCTTGTTTTCAGTCCAAATATCTGAAAATCATTAGAGCAAGTAAATTATTGCTTTGTTTTCATCGTCAGAAGAAATAAGATTCCTTAAAACAAGCTAAATTAAAATAAGCCAGTGGGTTAAGTGAACTAATCTGATTTTCACTTTGAAATGTTGATATTTGGAATAGAAACAAGAAATATTCTAAGTAAATACAGTGATTAAATACAATTCAGTAGCTCCTGCTTAATTATAATCAGACTCAACATTGCATATCTTTGTGATGTGAATATTGTGGATGCTCACATTGCAATATCGATGCTAAAACTATATTTTGCAGCCCTATTATTCAATGCAATGAAAACAAAATTTAGAGCTTAGTGCATTAAGAGTAGATATTAACATAATAAATGGATTACTACGGCATCTGTCAGTTAGTTATTTTGCACCAACAGTTGAAGTCAGAATTATTAGCCCCCTGAATTATTATCCCCCCTGTTTATTTTTTCCCCCAATTTCTGTTTAACAGAGAAAATATTTATTCAACACATTTCTAAACATAATAGTTTTAATAACTCATTTCTAATAACTGATTTATTTTATCTCTGCCATGATGACAGTAAATAATATTTGACTAGATATTTTTCAAGACACTTCTATATAGCTTAAAGTGACATTTAAAGGCTTAACTAGGTTAATTAGGTTAACTCGGCAGGTTATGGTAATTAGGCAGTTATTGTATAACGATGGTTTGTTCTGTAGACAATCGAAAAAAAAAAAAACTTAAAGGGGCTAATCATTTTGTCCTTAAAATGAATTTTATTTAAAAATGAAAAACTAGTCAAAATAAATAAGACTTTCTCCAGAAGAAAAAAAATTATCAGACATACTGTGAAAATGTTCTTGCTCTGTTAAACATCGTTTGGGAAAACAAATTCTAAGGGGGGCTAATAATTCAGACTTCAACTATCTATATATATATATATCTCTGTAATTGATTCACTTTGGTACAGATGCTATTTGGTTATATATTGCAGTAATAGTGGAGAGCCATTTTGTGCAATATCCAGTGCCACTGTGATTTTCTTTTTTTTGTGTGTGTGTTCTGTATAATTTCTGTATAACTTCATTGTCTGTTATTTATTGATTGATTTATATTCACTCTGCATAGAATGGGTTTCCAGTCCTTCCATATAGGTCACCCTTTTGAGAAATCTGTATATCGTTTCTGTCCAAGGTTTCTTGTAGAAAGATATGAACAATTGAGGACTTCCTTATTTGGCTGGTCAGGAATGTTCTGGCAGCATTAAGGTAAAACCAGCCTTTTGTATGTGCAGCAGAAATTTCCTGCTGACTCTATGGACGGGGTTGAATTTGCTCATGCAGGAAAACATAGATTGTGAACTAAAAGCCAAATAATCAGCTTGCCAGGTTAGATGAATATTGATAAAAAAAAATGTAATAAAATAAGATAGCTCAGAAGAGTGCCTGTTAGTGGTCCTTTAAACAACTGATTTAACAGTTATGTGGTGTTTTTGTGGTGGATGTCTACATTTGTCAGCTTGGACTTTGTGGACAGGTGTTTCTTCTCTGGTTTGGTCCTCTCAGTCAGGAGATTTTCTTACCGTATGTGATGTGGTCAACAGTTCATTTCTGGTCAGTTGAATAAAGTGTGAGATATTAGAAAGAAGTCTGCATACGGTCCACCAAAAATCACATGAGAGATATAAAAAAAAATACAAATACTGAAAAAGCTGAGCAACAACACTTCAGTCACATGTTGACTTTGTTTTATGCCAAGCTAAGGATGCTAGAACTAGGAGCCATCTTAGTTTAAGAAATCAGATGATGATTGGAAAGATCACATGATCAACCAGAACAAAAAAAAAAAAAGAAAGTTGATCAACATACTGAATTGGACAAATAAGCCAACATAATGAATAACTAACTAACCTGTAATTGCAGAACTCATCCCTTGTGAAAGGGGAGCATGTTTAATTATACTATCTGTATAATTAACTAATGTGTATATTGTGCTTTTAATTTAAAAACTACTTGCTAATAAAATCCATAAGACAATTTAATCTTAATGATTAAAGACTGAATGATTTCAATCTTAATGACTTAATTTTTAACACGGTTTTAAAAGTGCACTTAGATTGTCGAAGATTAGTTTTTATAACATTTCAAGTTTCATTGAACTTTTTCATTGTTTTTATTTTACTTTTGACTCCTGCACTTGTTATAAAATAATTTTTAATGTGTTGCCTATACCATACTAAATCATGTGCAATACTTTATCTTTAGCAGAAAGAAACTTTTTCTGGTTTGGACTTGGCTATGGAGTTTGGACTCCATATTTGGATTATTTGGAAACTAGTCTTTGCCCTATCATGCTATTATCTGAAAAATGAGCAATGTTTTTAGACCTTTTGTTGATCAGATTTATTTGGGGTAGTCCTGAGCTTTTTTTTCCTTTTCTCTTTTCTTTTTCCTTTTTTCTCTCCATTGTTTTGTGTTGATATTTTTCTTTGTGTGTCTTTTGAAGATATATTGTTTTGTCTGTGTTATTGTGAAAATCCAATAAACATCATTATAGAAAAAAAGCTATTTTAAATGTAATAATTTGAAAGCAGAATAGAAATGTATGATTATTATTATATATGTAATGTACACTGTACACACACACACTATATTATGTTAAAACACACTTTTATTTTGGATGCGATTAATCATAATTAATCTTTGCCCTGCACAAAAACAAGTAGTACTTATATTTAGCAAAATTCTGCTGTAGAATATTTGTTTTCTAGCTAACTAATTAGAAATGGACGTTGAATGACTTTCCTGAGGTTTTATTCCTGCATTTTTGAAGATACTTCTTGAAGAATTTGAATTATTTCACTTTTTTAGACTTGCCTATTTGTAGGTGTATGTTTTGATCGGTGTTTACAATGTTTTTGACTTGTTTTATGTTTCTATATATAATTTCTATCTTCTGCATAACTGTTTTTCTGACATCCTTGTATTTTTTTAAGTGTAAAGTGCCTTGATAATTACTTTTTAAAGGCACTATACAAAATAAATTATTATTATTATTACTTACAATTTTTAGCTTAGTTTATTGAAATCTTTCAGCCCAAACACTGAATATTTGTACAGTTGTCCTATTTAAAGGATGTTCAGATGCAGAGCAGCTCTTATTGATTAGCCTGATTCCAGTGATCCTGATGCCTCACGGCTCATGGCAGTGCTCTGCTCGTCTGTAATTACAGCTGAATTAGTGGTTCAGGTCTGCGTTTGCTGTGTGCTGGGCCTTGAGGCATGTCTCACTACTTCCCAACATTACTCTTTAAAGTGCATGGGATCAGAAGGGGCTCAATTTTGAGGCATGGTGGTCGAGTAGATGGTTTGCGGTGTGAATTTGTAGTGCAGTGTGCCGCTGTTCTGTTTCCTCTCAGACAGACTGTCTGGCTTATAGAGAACTGACCCAATTTTTACAGAGGAAAGGCTCAATATCCCATTTAGTGTTTTCCCCATTCCGAGTGCAGAAGAGAGAGACAGAGTCTGGCTTTGCTGAATGGCTTGTTATTGTTAATAATCCATACTGAAATGGTACTTCCGGAGTTGATGCCCTTAAAACTGACAATGAGCTTTTTGGACATTGTGTCTTGTTTAATGAAAGGATGTGAGTTTTCACATTTTGTACTGTAATATTTAGATTCAAAAGGATTTTTTTTTTTAAATAAGAGACTGGATTTATAAGAGATGCGGTCTCTGGCCTCATTCTGTCCATCCTCTCTCTCTCTCTCTCTGTCCACAAACACAGAAGCAGAATGAAGGATGTAGGTTAAAGACACAGAAAAGTGTTTGTGTATGCATGAGGCTTGGTGAGAGGAACAGATATGTGATGGAGGGGAAATTACTGAAACCTCGTATCGGTTTTGTGTTCTGGATCCTTGTAGATTTGTTTGGGTAGTTTTTTAGTATGTGCAGTTTAAGTGTTTTAATTTAATGGATTAAAAATATTAAAAACATATGTTTTAGATGTAATACATTTCAAATGTAATTTATTCATGTGATGCAAAGCTGAATATTCACCTGATCCTTCAGAAATCTGCTATTTTGCAGCTCAAGAAACATTTCTAATTAATGAATTAATGTTGAGTTTATACTAAGAGAAGACCAGATGTCAGCAATGTTTCTTGAAGCAGTTTTCATCATGATAAAGAAGGCTTCAGAATGGCAACGTGTAGATTACTTTGGCAAAAGAAAGATTTAGAGGTTTTCTTGCATTTGTTAGTTTTCTGCAGTTAAATCATTAAAATAAAACCAGTAGTTCGTTGTATTTGTTTGCATTTTCATTTTGTAATCAGCCTTAAATTTATCAGCCTGTATATTTGCTTTTGTTTTCCAAATATAAAGACAAATAAAACAACCACAATTTCCATATTGATAATTAAATCCACCTTAATTAGTCTTCTGCCGGTATCAAATTTTCTTTCTACAATTAATTTTTGAAGCTTTTATCACGCTATATGGGATTATCACAATATTGACCTCAGCTGAAAACACAAAAACTTTAACTGGTATAATGACCAAAAATACTAATAACAGAACATTGCTTAATTGACTTTATAATACAAATTAGGCATGGGCCGAAACATTTAAAGTATTTTGGAGCAGTAAACATATCAGGCTAAATAATTCAAATCAATCATTGACTTCTGCTGTCTTCATTAGTTTCAAAAACACAGATTTCTTTACAATTTAAAATGGCACATTTAGAGATCTTTTCTGCTGGAGATACTGTTGTCTTAAAAAAAGAGAAAAAAATGTAAATAAAAAAAAATATATATATATAAAATATATATATATGTATATGTGTATATATGTGTATATATATATATATATATGTATATGTGTATATATGTGTATATATATATATATATATGTATATGTGTATATATGTATATATATATATATATATATATATATATATATATATATATATATATATATATATATATATATATATATATATATATATATATATATATATATATATATATATATATATATATATATATATATATATATATATGTGTGTGTGTGTGTGTGTGTGTATACATATATACACATATACATATATATATATATATATATATATATATATATATATATATATATATATATATATATATATATATATATATATATATATATATATATATATATATATATATATATATATATATTTTTTTTTTTTTTTTTTTTATATGTGTGTTTGTGTATGCATGAGGCTTGGTGAGAGGAACAGATATGTGATGGAGGGAAAATTACTGAAACCTCGTATCGGTTTTGTGTTCTGGATCCTTGTAGATTTGTTTGGGTAGTTTTTTAGTATGTGCAGTTTAAGTGTTTTAATTTAATGGATTAAAAATATTAAAAACAACTGTTTCAGATGTAATACATTTCAAATGTAATTTATTCATGTGATGCAAAGCTGAATATTCACCTGATCCTTCAGAAATCTGTGTATGTGTATATATATATATATGCGTATATATGTGTATATATATATATATATATGTATGTATGTATATATATGTATGTATGTATGTATATGTACTTTAATATGTTTTACAGAAAGCGAAACCTGTAACCATTGACCATTTTTTGATCTATCAACTGACCATTCTTTTAAATAAAAGTACCTTACTGAGTCCAAGTGTCTAGTTATGCTAACATAAAATGGTATTATTGGCTGAAGTTAAGTTTACTGCAGTACAAATACATGATGGCAACAGTGCATTTTCTCATTACAATTTGGTCTTATTATTTCTTAATGTGCCAACTACTCTTTACTTGTTCAATTTATCAAATATTTGGAAGCTTTTAGTGTCAAAATTTGAAAATTATTTACGGCATATTACAAACATTATTTACAGCATAAGAAAGAACCATTTGTGAAACTACTGGTGATGCCGTGAGATTTATTTTATTTTGAAGACTGTAAGATTGGTTTTTCCCTTTTATGGAGAGACAGAAGCCAATCCTGCCATGCAAGGTAGATGTTAGAGTTGGTCAGTCCATCTCAAAATTCTCTAGTCTTTAATATTTTATTTTAGTTATAATGTGTATTACATTAGACTCCAATACAAAGAGGCACAGATTGCTAATGTGCATCCCAGGTGCATAATAATTTGCTTTAATGCTATATGGTGGGCCAATTGCAACCGGAAGTGACCGACCATTCCTGTCCTACTCACTCTGAAGGGCAAAGCTCTTGAAGTGTGCACTCATTTGTTATAATAAAGTAATTTGGAACATTTGGCAAAGGGAACAATGAAAGACTCATTATCATAATTTACTCATTATCTTCATCTGGAATATTACCAGTGCTAGGCAGTGACAATGAGCAAATAATCTGCCAGTGGAGTAAGCAAAATAATCTTTTGTCAAAAGGAAAAACAAGATTATTATTCTTGTTTTAAGGAAAAACTTACTTAATTTTGGCATATTATTTCTTAAAACAAGACTTGCTTGTGTATAAAATTCTTCTTGATTTAAGATTTTTAAAATATTTGTACTAGAATCTAGACAAAACATCTAAGTAAGAAATTTTTTTTGCAGTGTAAAAACTTTTCATTTTTTATTGACTTATTTAAGCTTCATATGAAATGAAAACTAAACCGCTTATTGTATTAAGTAAATGTATTGTTTTGTAATAATAAAAATATTCTGTTTGTATGCTGACTGTCTGCTTAGCTAGACAATAGATGAATGTTGAGGACTTGTCATCCAAGGTTATTTGACTATAAAAGAAAACATTAAGTTGTTTAATTACATTTTTTTGTGTCATTTAATATTTGTACAGTTAGCTAACAGACTTATAGATGGTCTTTTGTTGAAGATTATTTTATTTGAAACATCATTATTAATGCTGCCAAAAGTGTTTTCAGGAGTACAAAAACACGATTTAGCCTTTGCGCTGCAGACCTTTTATATATAGATCATGTGTCACAATTAAAACATTAACTCACTGAAGCATCAAACACTGAAGTGTCAGTGACTGTCATAACCAAACACTGTTCAGTTTTTTTTTTGTTTGTTTGTTTGCATTTGTCTTATTTTAGTTTGTTGTTTGGTTATCTTTGAACATTGCAAAGCAGGCCTGTAGCCGAGGGGTTCGGGTGGTAAGAAAGACCCAACCCTCACTAACAAAGGTCCAGAATTTGTCCCGTACACAAGCTCATTTGTCCTATTTTGACTGCTAATCCATCATAAATTGTGAAAATAACCATCGAAGAAGTCTTTAAAACCAAGCGGAATCCTTTTTTGGCTGTTGCTTTAGAGTGACTGAGGAAAGTTGAATGTGCTGACCAGTTTGTGTTTGCATAACTAATGACAATAGGCTACTTTTTAATTCAAAACTTGAGCAACATGCTTTTCTTTTCTTATATGATGTAATACATTTGTATTTGATAAAAACAAGTATTATTCTCATGTTTTTTCTTCTAAATCTTTCGGAAATGTTTTTGGTACATCAAAAAGTGTGGTTGATAGCCATCAGACAAGCTAATCCAGAAAAAAAAAGCTTAAAAAGTATTCAAACCTCATAATCAAATACAAAATTAGGCTAATAACTGCAAAAAAGGTCCATATTTTAAGAAAAAAGAACCACCCCTTTTACCAGGCTGGCTACAGGACTGCAAGGTGCTCAACTGCATAGTTTGGAACACCAGTTTAAACACAGCCCTTTCATAGTATTTACTGCAGCAAATGTTTGAAATAGCTGAGCTTGGCTGTTATTACATGTACTGTCATCCAGAATCGCATCCAATTTGCTTGGCCTTTAAATGAAAAAGATTGTGTGCTTTTATTTTCAAATGGTCTGTTTAGCTTTGACATCTGACTGTTTTGCTGCAGCCTGTGTTTAGTCTGGAAATGGACCTCCCAGAAGAGAAGGTTTTGATATAAATTTACTGGAAGGAGCGGAGCTGAATCAAGAAAATAGTCATTTTTTAAAGATGTACAGTGCAAACAGGTCTTAATTAAAGGCCTTAGAAAGGTCTTAAATCAAAGCAGAAAGGCTTGCATTTAAAAAGGCATTGCAGTAAATGCAGCATGCGCTGAAATAAAAATATGATTTTATTATGGAATAACCAAAATACATTTGCTTGAGATGCTAAATGGAAAAATTAAATGAGGTTTGTTTCTCTGAAACTCAATAAAATTAAATGAGTGTATGCTTGAAACAA
The DNA here is from genome assembly GCF_903798145.1 of Danio aesculapii. Lineage (NCBI taxonomy): Eukaryota > Metazoa > Chordata > Actinopteri > Cypriniformes > Danionidae > Danio > Danio aesculapii. The sequence goes on along the minus strand of NC_079441.1, from coordinate 40,303,478 downwards.
GAGCACATGTCAATGCTTCAATAGTTCAGTTTTAATTAAGCTGATTTTTGTCTGAGCTCATTTGTAGATGTTTGTCCTTGTTTTCATTTTACAGAAAATATTTGCTTCCCTTTGTAATTTTTAGACTTTCAGACAAGCAGATAAGTTCAAACCTTTTATTTATTTATTTATTTTTGTAAAATAAATGCAGTTGTAATCGAGATAACTCCCTTTAAATTGACATATGGGGTTGTTTGGATTTATCTTTGCCATCATCTCATGGGTACATCACTTTGTGAAGTTAATCTGTATAATTAATCCCTTAAACATTTTTAATATTCTGTATTATGAGAATGTAATGTATCTGCTGTGGCACATTGATTACTCAATGGTTTCATTGGGAGGCAAATACAGACCTCTGCAGGTGAATCCTAAAACTGCAGCTTGAGGTCAAACTGCCCCGCAGTACCCAACAATAGACACACACCGCGATTCCCCAACCCCCTTTACCTCCCAGTCAATGGGACCTGAGCATTTGGCAGAGCTGTAAAGGGAAAAAGGAGATTTAGGGGGGCTCAAAGGGGTACTCAGACCTACACTTCTTTCCAGCTCTTTGATGCTTTTGTAACTACATCCAGTAACGATGATCAAATATAAGGGTCACAAATAATCACTGCAGTAGAAGCAGGGTTTTTTGCATTTATTTAATCATTATTATTATTTTAAAATTGTAACCATGTATGACTGCTGGTATATTATACATATATCAGCATATCATACCTCATCTCACCAAAAAATTCATTTCCCACACCACAACTGGCCGTTAATAAGATTTCTGGCAGACTCTGGAGACGTGATTTCATTTTGAGTAATTGTTTCCTTTGTGCTTCTCTCATAAAGGCCGTGTTATGCAGAGCTCTTGATGTGTTTGACCAATGCACATTATCCTGTTCTCAGCCTCTGTATAAAATCTCCTTTTTGTTAATGTGGAGAGTTTTGATGAATGACCTTTTTAGGCACTTTCTCATTATTCGGCAAACAATGAGCACTAGGGTCTAAACACTTGGGTGTTTTTCCTAATTTAGCCATTTGGTTTGGATGTTGTTTAGTCTTTGTAGTCACAACTTTCCTTCAGAAACATAGCATAGGAATATTGATGTCTTAATGTTGGAGTTTTCCAGACAATGTGTTAGTAATTTTGGTGATATGTTGAGGCCAGTGGTTTGTCAGTTATGTCCTTGTTAGGACAGGTTTTTCTTCCTGTGTGTAAACTGTGTATGCTTCAACAACACTGACTGCTAATGTAAACAGCATATTTCACATTTGTATGATTAAATGTTGTTTAAATATAACACACAAAGTTCATCTTTAAACTGAGTTAACACATAAATATAAGAGAAAATGCATTTGGGTTTTCCATCTTAAAATCCAAGTCCTACAATTAATAGCTCATTCAGAAATGGAAAGCTGTGGTTAATTTACTCACCCTCAGGCCATCCAAGATGAAGGTGACTTTTTAGGAGGATTTTTTTTGGAGAAACCACAGAAATACCTGTGACTTTTTACAATACACTAAGGTGCATTGGTTTGTTCAAGCAACAAAACATTATTTACAACCAGTGTTGGGGGCAACATGAGTTACGTAATAATATTACTTTTCTAAGTAACAAGTAAAGTAACGCATTACATCAAATAATTAAGTAGTAATGTTTTAGGTGTTTTTTTTTATGTAATGCGGGTTAACTTTTTATTTTAATTAATTAGCAATGAGAGAATGCATTTATTATTTTGAACTCATTGAAGAAAAGGAGATTGTCTTAATATGATTTTACTTGACTAATAAGACAAAAAGTACAAAAATAAGAAACACGTTGCTTTAAACTAGGGCTGCAAGAGATTGGAAAAATCTGATATTGCAATATTTTATTTTGCTGCGATATATATATATATATAGTGATATGAAAACAATTTCGCCAGATGTCTTGAATAGCTCTGTTTGTGAAAGATCATTCATTTAGATTGGTTGGGTTGATAAGGCTGTATAAGGCTTATAAGGCTGTAAGGTTGTTTTATAAGTCTGTGAATCATGTACAAAAAAAAATTTCAAGAATAATTACAAGCAAAGAAAAAGTTTATGAAGATTTCTTTATGGTTTCAAACAGTAATCAAATACAGAAATGTAGTAATGTAAAATAACACTGTATAGTCTTTATTGTATTAATAAATTTGTAAATTTTTCTTTATTAAAGTTACAAGTGTTTTATATTATTGTGGCCAAATGCTTTACACATTCTTGAAGTTCTTTTAAGTGTTACTCTGTTATGGTTATACATTGCAATGACTCCACAAATTTCATGTATACTCAATTATTGATCGACTATAATTCCAATTTAACATTGCATATCCGATGTGACTATTGCAGACACACACACTGCGATATCAAGGTCGAAACAACATATTGTGCATCCCCACTTTTAAACTTGCATTATTCTCTATATACGGCATGTATAGCTCATGGGTCAGGAAGTTCTCAGAAGATAACATTATCCTGAAGATATTTTATTTAAACTTTAACGAAGGTGTAGGTTATAGCGAGTTGGTAATTGCAGAGCTTCTTTATTTATAAAAAGGAAAAATAGATCAAGTCTCAGCCAGGTAAGGAAAATTAACGCAAAAGAAACTTAAAACACAACTTTAATTTTTTGGGGGAGTAGCGCAATATGGTAATACATTACTTTCAAAAGTAACTTTCTTAAACGTTGTTTACAACAGTATTACTTGTAAACATTTGATTTCATATGATAAAGTATATTATCTGGAGATACAGCTATTAAATGTTTGTATTATATTATTATTAAAATAACACTCATTCATTTCATTTACTATATTTAAATTTACAGTCATCATTTTGCATCTTTGCAGCAACTCAAAATACAATAAATGAAAATACAGTATTAATTAGTTTACTTAAATAACATTTATTTGAATCCTCACATTCACATAATGTCTGCATAAGAGCTCACCACACTGGATCAATGAGCTTCTTTCCCAGTAACAAAGTCCCGACATAGAAGGAAGAATAGAAGTGTGACTCAAACCCTATTAGTGTCCAGTCTGCACCGTAACTGCATTTGAGTGGGTGTACATGCAGAAAACCCCGCTTTTTCTGAAATAAATTATGCTATGTAAATTCTACAGGCATTTTCTCCAGAACGTTTGCTGTAGAAATATCAGCTCTTCCATGCCCCAGTACTGGATGGGGAACCTCTGTCTTAAATAATAATAACTAAAAGTGTAATTGTGTCAGCACCTATAGTTTAGGGCAGAGATTCCCAAAGTAGGGCCTGCAAGCCAAAGTTGGCCCATGGTAAACTTTGATGTGGCCAGCCACCCCATCTGAAAAGAGAGGAAGAATAATGGGGAGGTGGTTAGGGCGAATGCCTTTGACAGTGATCATCATTTCAAATTTCAAATCAACGGTAACCTTTAGTTTCTTTGTTTTATTGCTGATCTACACAAAGAGCCAACTAAAATAAAGTGATTGAATTAAATACTGTAAATGAATCAGACTCTGTAAATACTGTCACTTGACAGATGCATTAGACATCTGCGAGCAAATCAAAGTAAGCTCGACTAGTGTGTTCAGCATTGAAATTGTATTATAGATGGAATTATTTATGTTTTTACTATAATAAGTGCATTATAACATGTTAAAAATGATAATGCATTAGTCAATATGATTTAAAGCCACGCTTTCTAAATTTTTAAATATTACTGAATAAATTGGTTTAGGGGTTAGTGTGTTTGCCGATCATTTCCCTCTTTCTGCTCCCCACACTTACCTCCATTACTGTCCTATATAATGAAGGTTTAAAAAACCCTAAAAACTATTAGAAATCAAATAAAAGTCTAATTGCCTCCCAGTAACCAAACAAACCTCATAGAAATGTACATTTACAGTTCTGAACGTGTCATTCATAGAAGAAAAATATGGTTAATATATGGTGCAGTTGGATTGATCATTTACATGTTGGTCAACTCACTCACTCAGTAACTGGCTCAGTTTACATCTCTACTTACAATTTTCAGACATTTTTGTGAAAAGATACTACTAATAATACTAATGATAGAAAAGAACAGTGAGTTGATTGTTTTGCCTTTATTTATCTCAAATAGGCATTCTTAAAAAACAGTTACAGCAGCCTGGTCATTTTGGAGAACCTGATTAATCAAATGAACAAGACTCTGGAAACAAATCAGATTATAATTATTCTCACTCACAATGGCAATGTTTGGTGAAGCTTCTAGTAAACAGAAAAATCATGTATGCATGTACACAATAGACAAGCATGTACACAATATTTCTGTATTTGGTACAATAATGTGAATAATGAATAGGAGATATTAGTTAAATCTACAAACAGCTTTATTGTTGACATATTCATAGACATTTTGACTGTTTTTAAACTAATAATGAGCAAAGGCCCCAATAGCACTCCATAGCATAATTCCTCATTCCACTAAAATCTGACAGACACGTCTCTCCCAGAAATGGAGATCAGGCAATCATCGTGAGCTTTCATTTTGCGATTAAATAGACACAAAAGGCTCAGCATTCAGATAGAGCCTCCAATGCTGCCCGAGCCAGTATTATTATAAAAGCGTGCAGCTTTTCCTCCCTGCTGCTGCTTTAAGGATCCTCCCTCCATTTTTTGAGAATGAGCATGAGAATGAGGTTTGACTGCAGCAGAGCAGAGGAGGAGGAGGGGTTTGGTTCGCGGCGAGACGAAACTCCAGCTCGGTGGAGCGGCCAGTCAGCGAGCGGTGCCTTATCTACCAATGGAATGCAACAGCTGCGGCAGCCTGTGAGCGCCTCAGCCCAGCCAGTGTGTGTGTGTGTGTGTGAAAGGGGGAGGGGGCGGCGGTCGTGGTGGGCCCGCAGGAACCCCCCTGAAAGACCCCCAGCTCTCAACCCCCCGCGTCCACTCGCAGCCGGGCTCCTGAACGGCAGCTCAAGCAAACGTAAGCGAGAGAGAGAGACACACACACACACACACGGAGAAAGAGAGAGAGAGAGAAAGAGAGAGAGAGGCTCGACAGAGCAGCACACACAGACAGACTGAAACACACACAGAGCAGAAAGTCAGGGAAGTGGAGCAGGAGCCTCGCAGGGGGGTTGAGGAGGTGAGCGAAGGGTGAAAGGAGGGAGAGGGAAAGACAAAAGGCAGGAGAAGCGGAGGGAAATGGCTTCGGAGGAGACCGCTGGAGGAGCGCGCAAAGCCACCAAGAGCAAACTATTTGAGTTCCTCGTCCATGGAGTGGTATGTACACTCTCGCCGTGTGTGTGCGTGCGTGACACAGCCTGTGTGTTTGAGTGATAGCGCTGAACGGTGTCCATGTGAAGGTTATTTCCAGTCCTCCGGATCCCGGCTCCGCGCCGCTCTTCTTGTTAAAGCCGGGGTGGGGAGAGGCAAGAGTGCGTGTTTGCGCGTGGAGCAAGAAATAAGCGAGAATGAATCGGCGAATGCAAAAAGAGAAAGGCCAAAGGTAGCCACTGGTCACTGGAGGCTGCATGCGTTTGGCAGTGTGCCTGAGGTGACGGACGCTTCCAGTCTGCGCCGTGACTCAATGCACTGTTATTACAACTCCAAAAACACACACCAAGTGCTTCAAGGAGAACATCTACGGTGTGGATTGGCGGGGCTGTTGTCATGCCGTTGATTTAGAAATCTAGCTGGTGCTGGAGCCGGAGGATGCTGTAGTGGCGGTTGTAATTATTACTACTACTAATAATACTATGACAGGATGACTGTAGTTCGCCATGTGACAGTGCTCAAGGTTTAATGCAGGAGAGGCAGCGAGGGTCCACTTATTGTCTGAAGCTTTGTGTACATACAGTAGCGGTGTAATCTTTTATTTATGATTAGCAGGGCTTTGTCTAGTCGGAGCAGATCAATCTGAACTGAAAAAGCGGTTTGTAAAGATGAATTCTTGTGCTGTGTAGCATATTGTTTTCTGTTAGTTAGTGCCTTCGTGATCTTGTGCTGTTTCTTGCAGTTTCACTAAAGCGACCTTGAGTTTTGGAAAGAATCTTTATTGGAATTAATAGTAATATGTTTATTAAAATGTGCTATTTTTTTGTATCGTTGATTGGTGTCAGGGTTTAATTGCAGTTTTACTATTGATCTAATTATTATATTGAATTCAGAGATTTTTCATGTACTCAGAGATGCTGCCATACATGCTACCATTCACATGTTTTAGTGCCTTAAGATAAACATAAATATATAAACATACACACATTACCGGTCAAAAGTTTGGGGTCAGTTTTTTTTCATGTTTTTTTAAAAAAGAAAATTATTCTGTTCATCAAGGCGGCATTTATTAAACGTAAAAACAATTGTTAAAGTGTTAAATATTTATTAAAATTTTAAAAAACTGCTTTCTTATTGTACATGGATTATACTTATTTCATTTTTCAAATGAAATCATAACTCCAGTCATTATTGCTTTAGTACTATTAACATTTATAATAATATAACCATAATGGCCAATAATAATTAAAGGCCAATAATAATTAATTAATTAAATTAATAATAATTAATATTAGAGTGATTTATGAAGGATCACGTGACTCTGAAGACTCTGAAAATTCATCTCTAAAATCACTGGAATAAATGATTAAATTAAATTATAAACTACTTTTGAACAGTTATTGTATAGTGCAATAACATTTGATAATTTTACAATTTGTACAGCATTTTTGATTAAATAAATGTAGCCTTGGAGAGCAGGATACGCTTATTTTAAAACATGAAAAAAATCCTACTGACCCCATACTTTTGACTGCTAGTGTATAGTTTTTTATTTTCAGAAATAATAAGTAAGGTCAGACAGGACATTAAATATCTTTCTAAATATCTTTTATACTCATCATCTTGAAAAAAATATGTATTACAGTATCCACACACAATTTAAGCTGCAGCATTGTTTAATAAAAAGAAACATCTTGAGACATAGATCAGCATTTAGAGCAGGATTTCTGGAGGATCATTTTACGATGAAGACTGGAGTAACTGGACTGCTGACATTTTGTCTTTAAATCACAGGAATTAAATACATTTTAAAATGTTTTCCCGTTGAACAAATTTTTATTCGACTAGTTATGTCAATAGTTAGTTAATATAATAGTTATAGTTATTCCTTAATGTTACTAGTAGTATTGAAGTCAAAAACACACAAAATAATTGTTTATGACTACAATAATATTATAATACCATTAATTATAATAGAATAGTGAAACAAATCAAACCTTTGTATAACAGTTCGCTTTAGCTTGTGTTTTATATTTAAATTCACAAGAGAGGTACTTCCAGTAATGATGTTGATTTATTCACAGACATCTAGTTCACCCTTGGCCTCAGCTCTGCATTGAGCTGCTTTAACTTTTACCACAGAAATGCACATTTTGGATGATGAATGAAGAAAATGATGGTGTTGCCTCTGCAGACTAATTAACCTTGACGAAGCACTGATTGTTCCTGGACAAATGTTTCCCTGCTCCTTATTTTGGCTTCTTCTATGTCCTCTCGTATGTCTGTGTTATTCTCCTCTGCATCTTCTAGGTTTCTGGATTCATTTGCTCTCTGGATTACCTCAGTTTGACCTTTGCTACTGTTCACCTCTGCTTCACTGTAAAAACCTGGCATGTGAAAGTTATCTGAATATTCTTTGTTACATGACTGTGTATGAGCACAGTTTGAGCTGCAAGAATGTGGTGGTTCAGCCTTGTTCCCAAGGCAAGGAACAGTATGTGCACATCAAGGTTTGCAATTAAGTAACCGTTTGAACAGCTGTGGCTATGAGTGCAATAAATTCTTAAAGTTTATGTATTGAACAAAAAAATGGTGCCCAGTAATGTCTCAGTTTCTTTGCCATCTCTTAGGTTTGCTAATTTGGTGCCGTTGATAGATTTTTTCTGTGTAATATATCATATGTGCTTATAGGGCTTGTTAGTTTGTTTGTTTTTTGCTGTAGTTCTGTATTCATCTTCTCATCCATACATTTAATTGAGTTTAGGGGTTGCAGTATAGTTACTCTATTGGTAATTTGTTATATTAGCTCTTTCACTCTTAGACACAGAATAAGTGCACAGTGTTGGTTAATGACAGACTCAGTCTTACTGTGTAACTGTGTGGATAAATAAAGATGACCTACAGGTCATTTCACTCTAAGAGCGGAAACTCTCATTCCACTTCACTTAAAAGGGGCAAACCATGCTAAAATAGATTGGGAAAAGGACTAAGCATGTTTTTTGCATGTTACATTTCTGTTTTACTGTAATAAGCTGTTTGAATTGAAATAATGACACCAGAGTAGGTCAGCAATCATTTACTTTTACCCTATTTTCAAAGCTTCAAAGAACAAATTGTATTGTGAAACATGGCAATATGATTATGAAACAATCCAGCAAACTGATTATGTGAAATAACGCTAATTCAGTCCAAATGAATCTAAGAGATTTTGACATTATGAAAGTTATGTGCGCTAAACGTTTACATTCAGATTGATATTTGTTAACATGTTTTCTGAAAAGGATTTCTGCAGATGTTTCGAGGCTGTGATCAAATTATAAAACAACCATTAAAATTAAGCAGAAATCACTCCATTTCAATTTATTTCTTATTTCCCTGTTTTTTTATTATATTTGTCTCTGTTGAACCAATATTACTGCTAACTTGAAAACATTGATATATCTGGTAGCCACATTTTAAAAGCACACACGATACACACACACACACACACACACACACACAAACATGCATAAGCACTCACTAGCTGATTTGACTTTAGTGCAGTGGTTCCCAAAGTGGGGTTCGCGGGACAATGACAGGGGGTTGCTTGGTGATTTCCAAAAGTCAAATAAATTTGATTAAATTATTAGAATTACTATATTTTATCCATAACCAACAGAAGATAAAAATAGTACTTAATACTCGCATAAAAAAACAACAACATGCAAAAGAAAAGCCATCAGCCTTTTAATATTTTTTGTTTAATTGTGTTTACGTTAGATTAACAACACAGCAATAGTGTCAGCTGCAGCAGATTGATTTTATAGCACCAGGTTAAACTTTCTGACTCTTTTATTGCAATCAAATGCATTTAAAGTAAATACAGGCCACAACTGAACATTGAGAATTATCTCTGAGTGGCGGTCTTCAAAATTAAACCAAGAATAGACTTGTACTGAAAACATTGTGTCCACCAGTCTCATTAGGTGAGGTTATTATTAAATTAAATAAAAAAAAAACTATATACATTATAGCCTATGGTTGTTGAACTGTTGCACTTTTTGTGTGTTTATATTGGCCTATTGTTGTGTTTGCAACATTTATGTATTTATAACCACCTCTGACAAATGTGGGGGTCACGAGTCACTGGCATTGCTATTTTGGAGGTCGCGGGCTGAAATGTTTGAGAACCCCTGGTTTAGTTAACTCAATGGCATATTGAAGAAAGTAGTTTGAGATGATCTGAGCTTTGTGACATTGCATATTAATCTCCTGAAAGTAGCCATTAAGAGATGGATACACTGTGCTCACAAAGGGATGAACATGATCAGCAACACTACTCATACAGACAATGTACAGTTTGCAACTAAGGGGATCAACGTTTGCCAAAAACACCTTTACACCAACAGCAACTTGAACCATTAATACAAGGTACGACAGATCCATGCAAATTCTGATCAGTTTTAGTGAGTCTGTGTAAATTAAAACCTGTTTTCTCACTGTTGTGCTCCTCTGGAGTCTCATTTATAAAACTTTGCATAAAAACCCTCCTAAAAGTGAATGGACGTCACAATAAATTGAGATGGTTGTGCTTGAAATTCCCAGTAGATGAGCAGTTTCTGAAATGCGCATATCAGCACATATAGGCCTAAAAACGCTTTAAAGTCACTTAAATGGCCTTTCTTTCCTATTGTGATGCTGGGAATAAACTGTCCTGACCATGTCTACATGCCTAAATGCATGAAGCTGCAGCCATGGGATTGACTAATTAGATATTTTTGTTAAAAAAGCATTGAACTCTATAATAATAAAGTGGTCAGTGAGTAAACATTTAAAGTTTGGAAATAAAATAGGCAGAATACATAATGTGATAAACAATAAATGTATATTGTGTGTTTATGTACAATACAGTACATAATGAACAGCTGCCACGAGGCTTTGAATATAATTTATTAAATAAAGGAGGCCTTGGAGTTGCCCCTGATCCACACCACTTTCAAAATTTAATTCACATTGAACTCCGACTGAAAACCTTCATGTAAACACATCATTCAGTCGGGCTGATTTTAAACGGATTCATTGTTTGAATGTCAGTGTGGCTAATGTAAACATTCGCAGTTCGGTTTCTTTAGTGAATTAATATAGTTATGGAGGTCTATCCAGTCAGATGTTTGTGCAGTTTTCTCATACTACCAGAAAGCAGAGAAACTCCGGTGAGACGTGCGTGCTCTTGAGCAAAAGAAGTTGTTTATCAGCCGGAATCGAGCAGAAGTGCTCATCAGTCAAAGCTGATTGACAGCTCAAACACCGCCGGCCTCTCTGAAGTGCAAATCCACATGATGTGACTGCAGGATAAAAATTCCAAATGAAATGTTTTCCTTCCTACCGGCATCCAAATTTATATTCAAAGTGGTTTGTGAACAAAGCAGCTAAACAGAGAGAGACAGCAAAGGACAGTAATTGTTTAAACTATTTTAAGTGGTGCGTTTCAGGACTATTGAAATGTTGAGTTTTTTTGGTTTCTCTGTGTGTGAGCGTGTGAACCCACCACTCTAATAACAAGAGCAATCTGATAAAAGGCTCTTTTATTTTTCTCTAGCTCTTATACACGATCATTTTGTCTGCTGGTCAGTTTTTCCTTTGTTAATGCGCTAGTAAGACATCTCAACGGTGGACATGAACAGTTAAAAGGATCTGGCAACCCATCAGACAGAGTATCTGCAGCATTCAGGGAATAAAAGAAACGTTGGACCTGCAAGAATGTGGCTTCATCAAATGCTTTATATCTCATTGTTAGTCATTGTCTATCATTACATTGCGATTCTATGCTCGGCGTCCTCTTATTTCACAAGTTCACATCACCTGCAGTCAAAACGCCGCTTAAGCACTCGTGATGTACCTGCTAAAGATGCACATCGCAATCACTTCCTTTGTGTAAATGAAACACAAAGCCATCTACAATCAGTAGCCAGTTACTCACACATTAGTTCTACATTCCACATCTGAGCAGTTCAATACAAGCCTTTCCTGTGTCACTGAAGTTCAAAGAGTTTTCTCACACTGCAGCCACAAGGTAAAGTAATGCTGTTTAACATATCTATGCCATAGGATTCATTCACACTGCGAGGAATGGAGATTGACAGATTTAGATCTTCTCCAATGGCTCAATCAAAACGGATTTATATAAAGAAAGCAGTAATGTTAATATGTTAAATAGTTAATGTTGTAATGGACAGTCATGTTGTTGCAGTAGCCCTTCACTAGATTACTATCACTGGGATAACTCGTACACGAAGACCAGGCTTATTGGAAATACCTGACTGAGCCTAAAGTTTTGCGAAATGTAAAATACATTCCTCTGGGTACATTTCATTACACGTTTCAGATGACAAATCCAGTAGAGGACGCTGTCTACATTTTTGTGAATCTGAAACGCTTTACTTAGGTTATGCATGTTTTGTTGCACATTTAAGACACACAACATCTTTTATTATTATTATTATTATTATATGCAAGAGATACAAATTAGGATCACATACAAAGAAAACAAAACAAAGAACAGATGAAAAAAAACTGTACTGACAGGTGTTTGTCTGTATTTGTGTGTGTGTGTGATACGCAACATCTTTTTCTTGTACATGTCCATGAAAAGGTGGGGCTTTTTGTAAGGCTGAAACACAGACATAAACCCAACCAATAGTGTTTTCAAAAACAAACAGAAGAGAAAATGTACTGGGACCACTTTGGCTGAATTTATACAGCATGGTTCAAGTGACGTGAATTCCCTTTTTTTCTCGCCCATGTGGCACAGAACAGATATTGCACATGTATGTGTAAGCAGGTAAAAATCATATAGATTCCAATTTACTCAAATCAGATTTAGGCCTTGTCCATATGTGGAAATTTATCCAATGTAAATCATCCCTCGTGTCTGCAGTGTAAGCAGGACTGGATTTTCACCTGTCAATGTGAGTCTCGCGTCATTAAAAACCATAGCGAACACCCCCCCCCCTATTTATTTTTTTCTTTTTTTAATATTTCCCAAATGATGTTTAACAGATCAAGGAAATTTTCACAGTATGTCTGATAATATTTTTTCTTCTGGAGAAAGTCTTATTTGTTTTATTTTAGCTGGAATAAAAGCAGTTTTAAAAAAATGTAAAAACCATTTTAAGGTCAATATTATTAATAATATAAGCTATATATTATTTTCAATAGTCTACAGAACAAACCATTGTTATACAATAACTTGCCTAATTACCCTAACCTGCCTAGTTAACCTAATTAAGCCTTTAAATGTCACTTTAAGCTGTATAGAAGTGTCTTGAAAAATATCTAGTCAAATATTATTTACTGTCATCATGGCAAAGATAAAATAAATCAGTTATTAGAAATGCTTTATTAAAACTATTATGTTTAGAAATGTGTTGAAAAAATCTTCTCTCCGATAAACAGAAATTAGGGAAAAAAATAAACAAGGCGAATAATTCTGACTTCAACTGTATGTGATTTCAGGTATTGAAGACCCATTTCTTGCTAAAGTGAAGGGAATGGAAAATATTGTAATGCAGTAATGTAATCTGTGAATTAGATTCATGCAATTTTTCAGTTGCAATTTTTACTGCCATGTATTACTACAGTTTTGTCTTGAGATTCAGTGTTTTGTCATTTATCCTTGCTTGTCTTTTCTTTTACATCTTCTCACTGAACATGTCTTTGTGTTTTGTTGTTTGATATAGCTACTGATCATCTCATTGAACTCATTTTCATATTTCTCTCACTTAAAATATGCAGAACCTACTACAGTACACTTGCTATTTTTGACTGATATGAGTTTGTTTGTTTTTAAAGCTCGAATCGCTGAATTCCTCCTCAATTGTAAGTTGCTTTGGACAAAAGTGTCTGCTGAATGATTAAATGTAAACGTAAAAGCTGCCTGTGTATTTGTGTTTTGGGTCTGTCACTCCAAAGTTGTACCTCTGACATACTCAAATTTCCTGTCCAGTTTTCCCCACAATCGTGTACTTTTGTCGTTTCTTACTAAAGTCATCCCCGTCATTAATCTATGGCTGCTCCATCTAGTTTTTCTGTCACTTCTACTTACATTTTCATTGGACTTTTCTTGGCAGGCTTATATTATGGGCTTTAATATATTATGGATTACTTCAGCAGACAGCTAAGGGAAAAATTAGTAGTTATTGTTCTTGTAATTTTTACTTTTCTCTCTATCTCTCTCTATGTTTGTACATTTTCCTACATTCTATTGTATCAATGGCTCCTCGATTTGTACTACTTAGGTCTAAGGGTACACCAAGCCGACGATCGGCTGTTGGTTCTCATCAGTTAGTTAGGTTGGTGTGTTCCACATGTCACTGAGATAATGTCAGACTGAGTTGGCTTGATTCAGCATTTAGAATTGGCATTGCCTGAAGAGAGTGCTCTGATTGGTTGTTCAGCAACAAATCAGAGTGTGAAAACAAACACTGAAGTGATGTAACCAATTCAAGCAAAGAAGCAACACAAATTAGCCAGCTGTAAAGTCACTACATTTCTCAAATATTTGCAAAGAATATGGATTATTAGATTATCAGACATATTTGGTTAAATTCTTCCAATGTGAGTGAAAATTACTGTGATAAAGGTACTAATTGATGCTCTGTTTATGCTTTGTGCTCATTTCATCTTCCAGTTTCCATTTGTGGAATAAGAAAACCAGTGCCCCCTGCTGGTGCAGAAACACATCTTCACATGCAGGTGCAACATTTGCTTTTTTGGTTCAGCTGGCTGCCGTCTGTTTGGTGTGTTCACGCACAGTATTTTGGTCCAGACACAAGTGGTTTTCTTTGGCACTAGTTGTTTGGCGTTGGCTTGGAGTGTTCTAGCCCATAACCATCCAGCCATCCTGGTTGTAAATCATTTGAGTATTTCCTGGAGAGAAGTGTTTTTTCATGTTGTGTTTCAGGGCAGCTTCATCTTTGAGTATCTCTTTCATATTGCATTACATACATAGAACATCAGTGTCTGGTGTGTCTCTGTACTTTGTTTAATTCTGTGAAATATTTATGCTACTTTGACATCTTGAGTACATCACGTTTGGTAAAACCCTCATTAAATTTAATACAAAATATAATAAATTATTACTAAACAAAAAATGTAATCTATGTATCTATGTCAGTATATTATGTTAATCACATCCTATTTGTGCCATTTAACTTGTTCGTTTTGTTGTTCATCATTTTTATATTCAAAAGACTAGATGATTCCTCTAAAATCTATTTTCTGCAGGATGTTTTAAGGGCAAATCTATGTCTTTCTTAAAAAGGAGCTTTGTTAGTGCATCGTATAACAGAATGAGGCCTCACGCTTTACATGAATGAACACAGAATATGACAAAGCTTGGGTTGTATAGTGAAAAAATAAATAATTCCCTGAAAACTGTTCTCTCTGATGTAATCAGTTTTGTTTTCTTTACTTTACATTGCCACTGTTTCAATTTGATTGTTTACATGCATTTACTTTACTGCCTTATTGGAGTGAAATCTTTCCGAGCAGTTGGTTAAACTGATGGGATTGCAAACAGAAAAGCAAAATTGAGAAGAGTTTAGAATAGAAACAAATTTGCATTCACCAGAGCTAGAGGTGCTTGTGACATTGTAGATGTTCAGCTCCTGACTCTCAAAATCAGTAAAAACATTAAGGTTTTGAATTAATTGCAGGTGTTAACACTTACACTGACAGTCCTTGAATAAACATGTAAGAAGAAACATCTCATAGATGCTCAGCGGGTTCACTGTATGATGAATGTGTTCATTCAGTATCATTGTGGGAGTTAAAGGGCCACTAGGGAGGAAATGTCTCCACAGAATTGTGTGTTTTTTTTCTATTTCGAGTATTTGTGGCACTGTTTTATCCTGCTCTAATGTACGTGACTCTTCTCTGTGCAGACTGTTTATTGACTGGTTCAGTTCAGTTTCAACCAACTATTCTAAAACTTACTTATTCAAAGTAATTGTTTCAGTGTTCTTTCTTTGTAATTAAAACCTTGGATAATTCTAATATAGAGTAACACCCTATTGCAATTAAATTGCAGCTGTAAGATTAAATAGCATGGTTTCGTATTGGCCAAAGTCAAAGCATTTGTTTTCAGGAGAGACATGTATGCACGTGGGTTTGACTAAGGGTTTGCTCTTTCAGAGACATTTGTTCACTGCCCTGAGCTGTTGTCTCTGGTGTCACACAAGTGTTGAGTAGATTGTGAGTGTGTGTGTGCGTGTGTGTGTGTGTGTGTGTGTGTGTGTGTGTGTGCAGCTGCTGCTTTTGTAGTCTGTAAGGGGAGGTTTAATAGAAATCTTTAATTCTTAATCTTCAATTGAAGTCTTAACCTTCAACACGACATTTACTTCAAGACAAATGTGCACTGTTAGTTTTCTGTTAGTGATCTTGAGTTAGGTACTAGTGATCAGTTTGTTAATTACATAAATATCTCCACCTCACGTTCTTTTTTTTCTTTATTTTTTTTTTTGTCACTTTTTATTCAGCGACCTGGCATGCCATCAGGAGCACGAATGCCTCATCAAGGGGCCCCGATGGGGCCTCCAGGACCACCATATGGAGGAAGTCCTGCTGTCCGGCCTGGACTTACCAATCAGTCCATGGAGACCAGTCGCAAACGGCCCAATCCTGCACAGCAGCAGATCCAGCAGCAGGCCGTACAGAACCGAAACAGAAAGTGAGTATAACATGACATGCTCAGGAACCCATATTAAGATACAGTAAATTTGAGCATATTGTGCCTTGTTTTATACTGAGGTACGGTACAGTATAGTATAGTACGATTAGGTATG
This sequence comes from Danio aesculapii, assembly GCF_903798145.1. Taxonomy (NCBI): domain Eukaryota; kingdom Metazoa; phylum Chordata; class Actinopteri; order Cypriniformes; family Danionidae; genus Danio; species Danio aesculapii. Next base: position 40,287,361 of record NC_079441.1, on the reverse strand, counting down.
GGTCACTCTGATCTGGGTTGTGTTTCCCCTCCCTTACTTGGTAGAGGGTTTGTTTGACAGAAAATTGCATCAACCTCATTCTTACTTGAAGAGGAAAGCCATAGAATGTGTCCATTGTGTCCAGTATCATTTTGGGAGATTAAAGGGCCACTAGGGAGGAAATGTCTCCACAAAAATGTATTTTTCATTTAATAAAAGGAACTAATAAAAGTAGTTTGACTTTTTTTGCCCATATAAAATACAGACGTACATAGAGATGTTCACATATCACGTATTTTGCATGATTAAATTTATTATTTCAAATGTGGATGTGCGGCAAGCATGTACAAATAAAGAGAGGTACAGTAGCTGCCTCCCTACACATTGAGACATGAGTAAACAGCCCCATAAACAACAATGGAGGACATGCAGCAGATCCTGTTCTTGCTTTTTGGCAAATGGCTGTTAGTCACAAAAAAGTTGACAAGCTATGTTTGAGCTCGGGTAGAATTAAGAAACATTTTTACAGTTAACACATACAGATAAAACAGATATAAGTTACAGATAAAAAATGTGCTAAACACTGTTTGTCAACATTAGGTTTAACACAAAATTCTAATATTATAAACATTCTAAACATAACTGATGAGGAAAAAAACTCTGAAGACTGAAGTCACAGTTTCGGGATCCTAACATATCAGATGCTAAAAGCAAACAACAAACAATGCTAATATGTGTCCTCATTACCATCTTGTAGTATTGCAAAAAAATCATGATCCTAACCTGTATCTCCACAGCAAAACCACACAGTGGTTGGTGTTTTCTGAACCATTAAGACATTGTGAGTTCACAGACTTTAAGTTTATCTCTTCAGCCCAGATAGTTCAGAGATGGTCAGAAGATCGAGCTGTCACAAATTGGCATGCGGGTTTCAGTAAAGTTCATTGGTCCAAATTTTCATATCACACACAGTTGCTGTAGATTAGTCATCAGCATGTCTTCAAAGAGTTTCATGTTTAGTGTGGAGAAATTAAATGCTTGTTGCTGTAATCTGGTTAGGACGCATTTTTAAAATGACTTTATTTCATTTCATTTCGTTTGCACTGTTTGTTTTGGGTGCCGTTTGTTGGCTGTTTTTCTATCACAGGCTTGATCCCATATGAACCAAGCTTATTTCTTGTAAATCACTTTAATTTCCCAAATGCTTTCAATGGGGTCACTCACTGGTCTTGTAGCACAAATCTGTCTGACATATGTCTTAGTTTGCACAGTGGCAGTTAATCTGATCTGTGGAGTCTTCAGTCTGCTGGACAACCATTGACTGAGCTGTTGTGACAGAAAAAGACCCACTCACTGACAAATATTGTACATGATACTTGTTTCTTCTTTTGTTTTTCTCAATCTCTCTTGCTCTCCCTCTCTCTCTTTGAATCAGCTTCATTGATTCACATTCTTGCTCATTCTGTCTCTCGACCTTGTCTGACACATTAGTGTAACATTATCTTGCATTGTCTAGAAACCTCCTGGCTCACACCAGACTAATCAATGCAGTAGCTGTGTGTGTGTGTGTGTGTGTGTGTGTGTGTGTGTGTGTGTGTAATAACAAGGCCTGGCATATCAGATGCTTTGTCCTCTAGTTCTGCTGTTTCTTGTACAACTCCTTTATTGTCAGTTTTGTGTGTTTAGCTATTTATAATGTGTCATCAACATATTCAGTAATACTAAACTTGCACAAAAACTGCACACACACTCAAACACACTCAGTACCCTCTAATGAAGGACCCTTCGAATGCCATCAGGAAGCCTGTTGGATTTCCTGGACCAAATGAGATGCCAGGGAGGCAGATGGACTTGAGAGAGACCCAATCAGATCCCACACTTGGATCAAAGTAGGAGTTTATTCTGCTGCATGATGGATTCACACGTTTGATCCCACCCTTGCCCCGAGCCTTGACCCCTTTACCCCAGCACATCTTGTCCCCAAAAAGACCTCTCCCTAACAAGGATTGCCCACCCTCACCTCTGATCTACCACAAGCTTGATGTCTGATAGTTACTATCAAAGATTATTCCTTCAAACGGCAATGTTTAAATTCAGTTTTAGACCAGCTGATCTGCATTTATTTCACTGCTGAGTCAAACACTTTTAAAGATTTTGAAGGTTTTAAAGCTCACTTTAGCATGAATGTGCTTGCGTCTGCTGTTGCATGGCATGATGACAGATGTAGTATGTGAGAGATTGTTTTAAAATTGTGACCCACCAAGCCAACATCAAAGAACTTATATCAAGAGCAGTACTTTACCAACTGTAACAGCAAGTACCAAATCTCAAATCCTTTGCTTGTTTTTATCATTTTGCTTTTATTCTTGTGCCTTGTGGCTTTTTTTCTAAACTGAACAACCAGCCAGAGTTACTTCTCACCAACAGCTCGACTGTGTTTCTTTATGCTGAATCGTTTAAAATGCTATGGATGTAAGCCAGACTGGAGTCAACATGCGGAATACACTGCAAATACTAGCCTAACAATACGCTTAACATTGGCTGACCGTTGGCTGACCGTTGGCTTGGTGTGTCACAGCCCTTACACAAGATGCCAATTAGCATCTCAGCCTTTTCACAAATATCTAAATACATTTATTGAGTCAAGCCTACTGATCTGTTTAGTTGACTGTAGATATGTAGACAAATTTGTTGGTACCCTTGTATATATTTTCTGAAAAGTTGAAACTGACCATTGTATTGTATTTACAGTAATACAAATCAGACTTTGCTTATTATATTGAAAAGGCATGGACAAAAAAAAAGCCTAAATAGGATAGTTCAGCCCCAAAACGAACATTTTTACAGCATTTACTCTCACTCCATTTCTTCTTTTTTTATTACAAGGTTTTCTGATGAATGTTGGGTGAAAACATCCATACTAAGAAAAAAGTGGAGTACTATGGAAGTGGATGGCTATTTTTTTTCTTACATTACTCAGTAAATCTTCCTTTGTGTTCAGCAAAGGAAAGAAACTCAGAACAGGTTTGGACCAAATGAAGGGAGAGTACATAATGAGCAATGTATGTAATTCTTAATAGGACTTATGCAACATCAAATACCCATGTGAACGTCACAGAGCTTTCTGACTTTTAGCAGTACATTTAGCTTCAGAATGTCTTGATAGTGTTGAGATTTGAATGCGTGCTGCACAGTTTCTAGGCACCCTGTGCTAGATGCAGCAAAGCAGCCCCAAATATAATCAAGCCTCAACCACGTTTCACATTAGGTATGTTGTTCATTTCTTTGAGCTATTTTTTAGCCTTTGAACATAGCGCTTATATGCCTTGCCATCTTTCTGGAGGACATTTTCCCAGAAGCATTGTGCCTTGTCAAAATGCATTTTTAGCAAATTTCAGTCTGAAATTTTTAGGTTTTCTTCCAGCAGTGGAGTCCTTCTGGGTTTTCTTCCATGGAGCCTGCTGTTACTCAAAAAGCAGTGGAGTCTGTCATCAGACACTGATATACGTTGACTTTAAATTTCAGCTTGTATGTCTTGGGAAGATTTCCTCTGCTGTTTTTCTACCGTTAGCACAATCCTTTTGATCGTTCTGGACTCAGTTCACTACAGTTTGGTCAGTTGGCTACAACTGCAGTCTGTTGACAACATGCAGCATTAGACACAGGAAAATCCAGCTGCTTGGAGATGGTCACGTTGCCTTTACCTTTAACATGTTTATCATGATTTCTTCTGGATCCTCTCAGACCATTGTCTCCTTCGTTTTCTCTGATCAGTGTAGTGCTGTGCACACAATGATGCCAAGCTGCAGTGTATGAATAACTGATTTCAAGATTAAATAGATGTAAAATTAAGTCAACATTTTATCTGAAACATCGTCATCACAACTACATATGACATATGATATGCCAGTAGTGGAATTATTGTTGAAGCGGTGGTCAAATTAAAGTGTCGTCTGAATTGACACCAGATTCAAAATGAAGCAACAACTACTGCTTGTTTATACCAACAAATCTGTTCAGAGCTTTCTGTAGAATAAGCAATAATTCATGTCTTTTCATATATTCTTTGCATTGCTCTGATATATGAAATGCATGCAGCGACACATGAGAGTTGCTCTCAGTTTCATCGGTTTTCAGGAGAATTGAAGCACGAGGAGAAAAAAAATACTTTTGAGCTAATCGAGAAGAAAAAACGTGCTGGTGTGGTTTTTACTAATACAGTTGTACCAATACTGACCTGAGATGGCTTTATAGACCCGCTAGTTCTATACTGAGGTTCATTGTAAAATAACAGAAATTGTGTTTCTTATTTTAAACTTTCATTGTTTCCGTGACAGTCTCACAGTGTTTGTACTTTTGTGTGTTCTGGTTGGTGGTCACCTGTATGTATTGTACAAAATAGTTTTTGGGAGTTAAAAGCACATGCCAAACAATACTTATCCTTGAGTACACTTTTTGTCTGTCTAGTCAATAGGGCTGATGTGTTTTTGTTTTGACCAATGCAGCTGTCCACTAGCAGTTTCTACATTTGATGTCTTGTGTGAAATTAAGAATAAACACACAGGCACTAAAAGACCTCAGCATCATTGTAGGTTTAAGAAAAAAACATTTGCTTTAAGAAAAAGAAGATACTCATACACGACCATATTCACACCTGTCAGATCCTGCAAGTTATGCAAGTTTAAGCAGCGACGATTCTAGTAGATTCTAGTAACGTCTTCTGTGCCAATGGTTGCCAGCACCATCTGGGCTGGCGTTGCACACACAAACACACTCACACCAGCTTTCCCGCATCCTGGACCAGCCCCAGAATTTTAGCAGATGTCCCGGGTGCTCCACTGTCAGTCTCCATAGTAACATCTTGTGTTTTTTTTTTGCCTTTCCTCTCTGTTCCCCCTTTCTCCCTCTTTCTGCAGTGCCAAGAGGAGGAAGATGGCTGATAAGATCCTTCCACAAAGGGTGAGTAAGAGATCTGAGCCTTTTCATTGCTTTCATTGGTTTGGCTGAGGGTTTGTGTGTGTGTGCGCAAATGTGCAGGGATGAAGATGCATGGGTGTGCACGTCTGTTCTCCATCTCGGCCTTTTAGAGGGGCGGTATCCTCTACCAAGCAAGCGACACGATGGAGCGAAATGTTTTCGGAGGGTCTTTGCACTCAGTAATTGTCAAGCAGACAATGGAGACGTTGTATACTTTAAACTTATTACATTAGGCCTTTTCAAAAATATATTGTAGAGAGTCTAAATTATCTCTTGATTATATATGTTATAGATAATGTTAGCTATCAAATGTGTTTCATATTCGTACATTTATTATATATTAAATCTACAACTGCATTACAGCTGTCAGCTCATGATTAAATGGCTGTTTGTTGAAGACTATTATTGGTCATTTCATCTCTGAAAATGGGTTTAAACATTGTTCATGGACGATTGTGTTCTTAGTTATTTATAGTCACTATGTCACTACGAAATGGTTGTGTCGGATAAGATAAGCAACACTATGTGTGTGTGTTATCAGGCCATATACATAGATACAACTCCAATGGAGACGCCAGATGCATTAGTCATTCACAAAACACTCAGTCTGTCCGCAGTCCACAGAACAAGAGAGGACGATACTACAATGGTTTGTATTTCATTATCAATGCTCCCATTTACAAAATGAGGTTTTATTGAATTCCTTTTTTCCAGATCCGTGAGCTTGTTCCAGAGTCACAGGCGTATATGGATCTGTTGGCATTCGAGCGCAAATTAGACCAGACCATAATGCGCAAACGGGTGGACATCCAAGAGGCACTTAAGAGACCCATGAAGGTAGATATGTCTTTTGAATTTCACCTTCCAGAATCCAATTAAAAATGTGTTTGCCTTTGTCCTTTTGTTTAACTATAAATAACACTTATTAAACCTGGCACAGTAATTTCCACCTGCAGTTTAGTTGCCTTTAAATATTGCTTGCATAAATCAAAGACATACAACACCATACAATGTAAATGAGCATAAAATGAGGCTGTTGCTGTTGTTCTGAGTCAATACAGCCTCTCATATTTTACCAGTTATTAGCTTAAAAGCATTTCAACTCTCTTCTTTTTGTATTTGAAGCAAAAGCGCAAACTGCGTCTCTACATCTCCAACACGTTTAATGCTGCCAAGCCTGATGCAGAGGACTCTGAAGGCAGCATTGCATCTTGGGAGCTGCGTGTGGAGGGCAAACTGCTGGATGATGTGAGTCAATTGCTCTTTAATCGATAATGGTGTTTTAAGCACTGCTTTAAAGCACAAGGGTGCTGGTGCTTCTTTATTTGGGGGGAAAGTAGCGCATATAAACTCTTTGATCACAAGATTTTGTGTCTGACATCATACCTTGTGAATGGCAGTTATGTGCATTTTAAACGGGTGAGGTTAAATTTACTCTGCCAGGCTCCGAGTCTTGACCACAGACATGTGCCTCGCTCACTAGTGAGATCATTTCCCAGCCTCCATCCAAACACGCATGCCAGAGTGTTCTGTGAGTCCATTGACTCGGGTTGTTTTTTCTTTTTCTGCTCTTTTGATAGTTCAGTGCATATCTTAAAGGAATATGTTCAGCTAATTGCATCGGACACTCTGTCGACAGCATTTGTGGCATGCTTTTATTTTTAAGAGGGCATTTTAACCTAAAAAGCATGTTTCCTGTAATGCGCTTATAATGGTAGTCTAGCAGGCTCCAAAAATAAATGTTTAAAATATGTGCACACTTTTCAGATGTACTGTATAATAATAAACCATGAATATTTTACATGTTAGACTTGCTTGAACGAATCATTTACCATTCTAGTCACTGTGAGTTACCAGGAAGGGACGTGACATAACTATTCATGAAGTGCTGTTTATGTGGAGCAAACCCCACCAACAGGAATTGTGTTGTAACCAATAACCAGAGTTTACAGTTATCTTTAATTCTCAGGGTGTCTTTAATTCTCAGTAATGTATTTTTTATTTACAATAACCTAAAAACTGCTTATTGGTTTCTATCAGAACCATTATTAAACAGAAGTCTGGCAAGCTGTAACTGAGGCTCACTGGATGATTGTTTTCCTTTCATCTCCAGCTACAAACACACAGGAGCATGACTGAACAAACAAATCTAACAAATGCTAGTAAATAAAAGCAAGTAAAAATTAATTTTGACCTTATTGATGACCTTTATGATAATAAGACAATGTATTGTTGGTTTAAAACAGGGGTGTCCAAACTCGGTCCTGGGGGGCCAGTGTCCTGGAGAGTTTAGTTTCAACCCTAATCAAACGTACCTGAACTAGCTAATCAAGCTCTTACTAGATATTAGGGTGTTTGAGGGATCTTAAAAAGTCTTAAATTGACTGAAATATTGTGTTGTAGGTCTTAAATCTGTTTTAAACAGGTCTTAATTTTACATTTGTTCAATAATAGCTACCCAGTCTGGTCAATCACCAACAATCCATCTCAATTAAACTTAACTTTTTAATTAACTGTAAATATTTTAACTGTATTTACCATAATGGTTTAATTATTTTCCTTATTATAACATTTGTTTAAAAGCTCTCTGTGTATTTACTGCTGAGGACATACGATTGTCCTTTTTTTTATTTTAAAGAAAGTTTATGTTGAAAAAAAACTGTGTATGTTTACAACTAGAGCTTGCTTGATTTGAGACAATATTTAAATATTTTGTTAAGAAATATCTGATATATATATATATATATATATATATATATATATATATATATATATATATATATATATATATATATATATATATATATATAAAATTGATATGAAATATTTTTGATAGGGAAAATAAAAATCTTTTCTATCTGGGCTATTCGGAAAAACTCCTAAGCGTTTAGCCCTGTATGAGTCTAAAATTTCATTCATAATGGTCTTAAAAATGTCTTAAATTTAACTTGGTGAAACCTGCATAAACCCTGAGATATACTAAAAACTTTCTAGCAGGCGTGTTAAAGCAAGTTGGAAGTGAACTCAACAGGACACCTGCCCTCCAGGACCGAGTTTGGACACCCCTGTTTTTTTGTTTAGAATAATTTTTTCAGGGTTTTCACCTTTAATGTACAGGACAGTAGAGAGTAATGACAGGAAAGTGTGGTGAGCAGAGAGAGGGGAAGTATCAGCATAGGACCTCGAGGCGGGAATCGAACTTGGGTCGCTGTGAACACCAGAGTGCATGTGTCGACGTACTAACCACTACACCATTGGAACCGACGGACAGCCCTGAAATACTGAAATACTTGCTAATGTACTATACTATAAACATCTGAAATAAACACCTAAAATAAAATGAAATAAAAATTAAATAAATAAAAATAAAATTAAAATTAAAAACACCTAAAATAAAATTAACTGAGGGATTTGTAACACTTAAGTTTAAGTAACGATTCACACCATTTACTAGTAGCTTACCTGACTATTCTTAATATATTAACAGTTTATTAGCACTTATAAAGCATGATCTTGTTGTACATCAACAATCCTACCCAAAACCTAACTCCAACTAGCTTACTAACCATTAATAAGCAGCTACAATACAGGATCCGTAAGGGATGGAGGGGAACATATGATTTCCCAGTAGTGGCATTATTGTTGAAACGGTGGTCAAATTAAAGTGTCATGTGAATTGGCACCAGATTCAAAATGAAGCAACAACTACTGCATCATGTGTTAGGGAAGAAGAGGAGAGATTGAAACATAGGGGAGAAGTAAGGGGTGCATGAGTTTGCTTTCAATCTGCACCAAGGGGCAGTGGATGAACTAGACCAGTATTTCTCAACCATGTTCCTGAAGGACCACCAACAATGCATGTTTTGGATGTCTCCTTTGTCTGTCACACCCATTACATGTCTTTCAGTCTCAGAGTGCAGAGCTGGTGGTCCTCCAGGAACATGGCTGAGAAACAATGAACACACTGTAAAAATGTGGTAACAAAAGCCCATCACTCAGTTGACATCCTTGAAGTAATGATTTGGAAACTCTAGATTTACCAACCCCCAAAAAGTACTAATGATTTGATCAAGGGATTAAAGGAAATGCTTGGGTAGATACAAATGAACACACTGAAATACAAAAAGAAATTTGAGCATTAATTACATAAAAAATAATACGACCAATCAATGATAAGGGTAAAAACTGCTTCATCTTTGAAAATCAGACTTAGATTTCTCCAACAAAGGGAGAACGTTTGTAGCAAGTGAAGAAGGAAACGATCTAGTTATATTAATGCCAAGATCCATTAATAGGCAACTAATTAGTATTTTGAGCTAAAAGTCTTCGTTAATGGTTTGTTAATAGCATGAATTGTACGTTGAAATAAAGTGTGACCGATGGAGTAAATGTTAAAATTTTTAAATGTTTATGCAATGCAGCGTAAATTTAACCTCTTGGGCTTCTCTAACCAAGTCTGGTTTAGCTAATACACTAGAGGCCTGCTTTTCCATGCCCAGAGAAAGGAAACTAGCACTTATTGATGATGGTTTGGAAGGACTCGTGCTGTTTCTGGGCTCAGTGGAATGTGGTGCTGCTCAGCAAATGCCACATGTCAGACTGTTCTCTACCATGGAAAGTTTGATGTGGTGTAAGGTTCTTGTTTTCCAGCAATGTCTTCATGCTTGAAACTGGTACGTTTGTTCAGTGGCACTCTCTAAAAACAGTATCCATGTTTTCATTCTCAGCCAGGAAAGATGAAGAGGAAGTTCTCCTCATTCTTCAAGAGTTTGGTGATTGAGCTTGACAAAGACCTCTATGGCCCTGATAACCATTTGGTTGAGGTGAGTGCTTGATTTTCTGCTTGTTATTGTATATAATGGTGAATGGCAAACAGCTAAAATCGCAATATTTCATATTTTATATATAATTCCTCAAAAATTGTCATTTTGGATGTATGTTTAATACGGCTGCAAACAAAATATGTATTGTTTCAGCTCTGCCATCACAGTAGGCACATCTCGGGATGTCAAGTAGAGGTCATAGTTGACCAGGCAGCACAGCTCAGGAAGTCTGAAACAGTCTAATGTTTGTGGATTAATTGCCATGATTAATCATAGTACAGTGGACGTTTTATCATTTGAACATTTTAAAGCCTGTTCAGGGTTCATACGGTCCTGGAAAACCTGGAAAAGTCATGACATTTCGAAAAGGCATTTTCTAGGCCTGGAAAAGTTTGAAAAAACAAATAAAACCAAAATGTTCTGGAAAAGTCATGAAACTTTGTTTAACAATTATCTGTGTACTTGAATATATTTGAGATGAACTTGACTTATACTTGACACTATATTTGATAGGTAAGCTTCAAAAAAATAAAATGGGTAATAAAAGCAATAACTTAAATAATCAAAAGCAATTTCAGCTTCGCCTCTCTTTCACTCACTTTCACCGTACTTCAAGATGCATTTTGAGTATTGTGTCCAGAAACAATATCTAACTACAGAGGTAAGATTACTGTGGGTGCTAAAGGCTAGTTTGTACTAATCTTAAGTCTTGTAAAAACACAAGTCAACATTATAAAATCTTCACGCAGACAGCAAGATTCTTTCTAAAAACTTTTTCACAGATATAAAAATAAATACAAACTATATGGATTGTCACATATTTTTTGATATGCTGTAATAAATTTGAACGTGCATTATTTCTTATTAACCACATGTATGTACACATTACATGAAACATGAAACAAGATCATGAATATTTACCTTAAAGTTTTGGAAAGGTCATTGAAAAGACTGTTTTATAACTGTAACAAGAGGTGATTCAATCATAGCTGTTTTAACATTATTTATCAATATGTGGACATTTTTGCATTCTCAGAAGCTACAGAAATTAAATATGTAAAACAGGAAATACGTTGGGACCATTGTTTTTGTTTACATCCCTTTGGGGTACCAATATGGACTCTTTAAATACAAATGTGCCCCTTTTGAAAAGGTACCACCGCAGTGATAGCTCTTGTGCCTTTTTTCTGAGAGTATACCCAGAAATCTGTAGTTTATCAAACGCGCTTCACTACAAAATTACTCTAAATTCACTACAATTCTTCTAAAACAATGAACTCTTTTCAAATAGAGCTATTCAAGTGAAATGTTTTCATGTCAATGTATTTTTCAAAAAATTAAATATTGCGTATATGTTGGGAACGGCTTACATGTTGGTTTGTTTGTTTTTCAGTACAGGAAAAACAGTAGGGTTTTTTTTTTTTGTTTTCTTTGTGAGTGTAAGAAAGCATGATGATTATTTTCCTCCCCAGTGGCATCGTACCGGCACCACTCAGGAGACAGACGGCTTTCAGGTGAAAAGACCTGGAGATGTTAATGTGCGCTGCACCCTGCTGTTAATGCTGGATTACCAGGTCAGTTAAACAAAATGCCTTTTGATTAAAAAAATATCATCAAGACCATGAAGCCTTGAATTTATTAGATTTCATTTCATTAGATTTTGATTAAATTTCATTGAAATGACTAAATAAAGTAGCAACCCTAATAGTGGAGGGTGAAAGTCACGTATGTAAGTATATTTGAAAAAGAAATGATTGAGTGTCAGGTCTTTTTACTAAATTTGTAATGATTTATTTTATGAGTAAAAGAAAAGCCACTGACCTAGTCACAGTTTTCAAAAAGGAATGAGTTTGATGTAAAATAGTTTTGTATTCACCAAAAAAAAAATCATCATTTACTTACCCTGAAGTTTTAAACCTGCACAAGTCTCTTTCTTCTTCTGAAGCTATTTTGAACCGTGTTCATAACCAAACAGTTGCTGGTCTACAAAAATACTGTGCAAGTCAAAAGCTCACAATCTTCAAAATATTTTCCCATTTTCTGCAGTGAAAAGAAACAGACTCTTCTTAAGAATAACTTAAGGGTGATTAATGTCATTTAATGTGTGATTAATGCCATGGAATCATGGAAATTCAACTTTTTGGTCATTGAAAGTAGGAATCCTGCTTAACTGATTAATGTTAGCATGTGTCAATGGCGGTGTGTCCTGTGTGCAGCCTCCTCAGTTTAAGCTGGATCCACGTCTGGCTCGTCTGCTGGGCATTCACACACAGACCCGCTCCAGTATCATACAGGCCCTCTGGCAGTACGTCAAAACCAACAAACTGCAGGACTCGCATGACAAGGAGTACATCAACTGTGACAAGTACTTTCAGCAGGTACACCTGATTACAAGCTTTCATTCACAGTCATGAATAGCATTCATAAAAGATAATTGATATGAATTTAACATGGTGCAAGCTCATTAAGTTATATGATGGAATATTTATATAAAGCCAGTTTAAACTATATTCTAATAAAGAGCTGTGTTTCTGTCGACAACAGATCTTTGACTGTCCACGTCTGAAGTTCTCTGAAATTCCCCAGCGCCTCACCAACCTTTTACTGCCCCCCGACCCTATTGTCATCAACCACATCATCAGGTTTGTGTGCTTTCGCTTTATGTGCTCCTGGTCCAAAGTTTGAAATCAGTAAAATTTGTGTTTTTGAAAGAAAATGATAAAATTCGTTTATTTTTAAATAAAAATAAGAATTTTCATACAAATAACGGCAAATCAAAAGTCCTTCACAAGCATGAATCAGATATAAAAACATCATCAACATAAGTAGTTAAAACTTTGGATGATTCAGCAAATACAGAGAATAAAGTACACGCAAAACATTTATAGATATTTAAAATATATTAAAAAGTCATCTAAAAACAAGTCAAAATAAATAAATGAATAAAGAAATAACCAATGGGAATATGTCTTGACATACAATCATAAAAGTAGGAGGGTGTCAAGTTATGCAATACTTTATAAACTAGTATAAAAATCTTACAATCAATCCTTTTGTACTAAAGTAATATAATTCTATTAAAACCAGTGGAACATGTTTTAGTTTTTTTCAATATGAATATTACTCTTGCTGCTGCATTTTGTTGCATTCAATTGCAGCTTAACTGTACAAACCGTGGGTACACATTACAGTAATCAGTCAAGAGAAGATAAATGCATGAATTATAGCATCTTAGCATTTTTAAAAGATGAGAAAATGAATGAGTCCTGGTAATGTTTTCTAATGATAAAAACTTGTTTCGGTCTCTTTTTCCCCATTCACAAAGGATACTTTGATCAAATTGGACTTTTAATAACGTAAACATTTATTTGAAAAACAAATATTCTAAAAGATCAAAATGTATCACTGTTTCCCGCAAATTATTATTCAGGAAATCTGTTTTCAGCATTAATAAAAATAAGAAATGCTTTCTGAATGTGTCAGGTAAAAATATTAAAATGACTTTTGAAGGATCATGTGACACTTGCATGTATGTTACTTGTGATTACATGTAATAAAGTAATGTGATACTTCTATAGAGTAAGAACACTCAGCTTTGTCATCAAAGGAAAGAATTACATTAAAATATATGAACTAGACAGCAGATATTCCACTGTTTTTGGGTTTTCACTGTAATCATAAGAGGCAGCTTTTCAAAAACATTAAAAAGCTCTTGTCTGATCTCTTTACACAGTATGTTGTGTGTTTATTTGCATCATCGTTTGGATTTACCCTCATCATAGGATTTAACTTCTAATAAGTAGAGTGTGCAGCCCAGCACATGAGTGTTTTAGTTCAGTCTTTGTCTCTGAATTCTGATTGAGGTTATTGTTGTGCAGCGTGGACCCTAATGATCAGAAGAAGACGGCATGTTATGACATCGATGTAGAGGTGGAAGATCCTCTTAAAGCACAAATGAGCAGCTTCCTGCTCTCTACAGCCAATCAGCAAGAGATCGCCTCTCTGGACAACAAGGTTAGTGTGAGACACCGCTTGAACTTCCAGATAGGGTTGCATAATATATAGTTTCAGCATTGATATTGCAATGTGTATATCCGCAATAGTGACATCGCAGGAATACATAATTTGTTAAAGATTAAAACATAAAGATATTACTAATATTATTATTTTAAAATAGTTTATACAATAATGTAATGAGACAATTTCTGTACCTGAAAACTGTTAGACTCTTCAGAAAACCATAAAGCACTGTTTATTTAACTTTGATCTTTCCTCTGTTGTATTTATATATGCTTGTATTTTATTATCATTTATCCAGAGAAAAAAGACCTGATCAGCCTAATCTATCTAAATGAATGAAATCTTTGCAAATAGAGCTATTCAATTCATTGGGTGAAATTCTATTCATATAGCAGAAAAACAAAGTATTGCAATGTCAGACTCTTGCAATTTCGTGCAGCCCTTCTTCCAGATATTTTATTGTCAGTTCTTTATCTTACAATTATGCTGACTACAGTGTAAAATATTGAGGTTATTCCTTTATTAGTCAAAGAACCTTATATGGTAACTTCAATGAAATTGATTACATCAAAAGTCTTGCAATAACCCCCTGTAACTCTCCTGGTAGTGCCCTATAAAGGGTTAAGGACAACTGTAGGACTTACACATCTGTAAATAGACTTTTGAATTGTCAGTCTGGTTCTGAATGATCCACAGATCCATGAGACCATCGAGTCCATCAATCAGCTGAAGATTCAGAGAGATTTCATGCTCAGTTTCTCCAGAGATCCCAAAGGCTACATCCAGGACTGGCTCAAATCCCAAAGCAGAGATCTGAAGGTCTGCATCAGCTTTCTTTCCTCTATATGTTAATTCTGATATTTATACAATATATAATTCAGTAGACGAAGTGTGTTGTTTAGTACAGTCTATATATTCTTTTCTCAGTTTACTATGCTAAGACAGATGCATGAAATTTGAAGGCTGAAAAAAAAAAGAAGTGTAAACACAGCAGCTCTGTGTCTGTTTCAAAACATTGCTCTGTTTGTTTGAGTGGTCTGATATGTCAACTTATGCCTTAACCAATAGCATGAGTTTGGGGGTGGGACTACCTGTTTGGAGCAGGTCAGAAGGGGCAGGAGGAGTGTTTGGAAATTAATTTCAGAGTTCTGTTTGCTGCTGTTTATGATACAGAAAGGACACATGTTGAGCAACATTTATAGAAGCTTCTAGCAGATATTTGCTTTATGATCAGTAAGTTACTACTAATATGAACCAAAGCTTCAATGGCTCAAAGTAATTTTTTAAAAAAAAATAATACATTTGAAACTGAAAGACAATTTGTTACAAAGTGTTACAGAAAATTGATTTTAAAATGTTTACTGGTTTACTGCATCTGATCAAAGAAGTTATGCAAGTAGATCAAGTTTTCATATTTAATATCATATGTTAACAGTGCCTTTAGTGTCCTGTGTCACGTTTGTTCTTGCATCTATTAATTCATTCAATCATTCGTTTTCACTTCGGCTTTGTCCCTTTATTCATCTGGGGTCGCCACAGCGGAATGAACCTCCAACTTATCCAGCATATGTTTTGCACAGTGGATGCCCTTTCAGCTGCAACCCAGTACTGGGAAACATCCATACACACTCATTCACACACATACACTACGGCCAATTTAGTTTATTCAATTCACCCATACCACATGTCTTTGGACTTGTGGGGGAAATCGGAGGACCCGCTGGAAACCCACGCGAACACGGCGAGAACATGCAAACTCCACACAGAAATGGCAACTGACCTAGCTGGGATTCAAACCAGCGACCTTCTTGCTGTGAGGCGACAGCGCTAACCACTGAGTCAGTGTCGCCCATTTAATGTTCTCACATTTCTTTTGTTTGCAGCTGATGACAGATGTTGCGGGGAACCCGGAGGAAGAGAGAAGAGCAGAGTTTTATCATCAGCCTTGGTCTCAGGAAGCTGTCAGCCGTTACTTCTACTGTAAGGTAAGGATATAAAAGCATAAGGTGTGCTTCTACTTCTGGTCAACAGTGAAACAGGATGCTAGAACAGCTTTTGTGAGGTTGTATGGTCTAGTATCTGCACTGAACCAAAACTGACACGCTCCTCCGTCTATCTAATCTACTTCCCAAAGATTCAGCAGAGGAGGCAGGAGCTGGAACAGGCCTTGGCCTTGAGGAACACCTAGAGCCCACATTCAAACAGGTGGCCTCATTTGGGACAACACTGCCTCCATGTGGAGGACTCGCCATTACTTTCCACAGTGTTTTGAGGGTTTGTTTGCTGTTGCCACTGTGATCTACAATACTGGACCAATCGAACCCTGTTACTCCAACCTGAAGTTCCATTGTACCGTACGTACATTTCAGCCAATCACGGTGCTGCGTCTTCCATTTCTAGATCAAATCATCTCACTGTGCACTATTTGGATTTCTGTTTTTTAATCCCACTTACATTCACCAGCATTATAATCTCGCAGACTTCAGAGCCGGCTTTGTCCCATAGATTTAGTCTGCACTCGTAGTGGTTTTGATCAAACAGATCATTTTATATATGTTGTTCAGTGGCGGAGCTACAATAATTAACTCCAATATTTACACTTTGATTGAAAGTGTATGTATGAAGTACTTTGAGGCAGGCAGCTTTAAAAGAGCATCATGGAGTATCAACTCAACTTGTGGCCTACAGGGTTTGTCACAATAATGCCATTTAGCTGCCTTTTTTAGGTCAGCAGTGTACATAAACATTGAATGATTGAAGGAGGTTGTTTTGATCAAAGGCTATTCTGCCATAGAAAGACAGAACACAATAGCTGCACCCACTGAATGAGAATGCAGTTGAAACTTCATTTATTTGGCCTCAACTTTTACTCTACTCTTAACCGAGTTATGTGTAGTTGCTGCATTTTTACGACAGAACTGACATAGTGGTTAGTTTTCTTTGAAGGTATTTGAATTTGAAGGAGTCTGTTTTGGAGAAGCTTTCACATATGAAGAAATCATCCCAGTAACACAGGATGTTTAGAAATATAATCTGCCTGTTAAATTGTGATGACTGAATACTGTGTCTGAGAAGAAGCCTCTAGTCTGTTTCAACACTATCTGAACTTCTGCTGGTGAACACTGCTGGTGAACACTGATCCTTTATATTTGGAAGCTTTGCTTATGGTGTATGCTGCACTTCACAGCATGTCAGATCCCAATATTTGAAAGACTCAGTATTGAATCACCACCCTGCCGTATTTGGTTTAGAGGTTGGGAGACACACCTTGAGTGTATATTAGGAACATTTGATGCTTTATGCTTCACCAAAATCTGTTTTGTGCACATGATCGTTTATGTATTAATTTGATTGTTTCAGCAGTGCAGTTTAAACGACATCCTGTGGGCAATTGTGTTTGTCACTAGTGTAACTATTTAACATCATTAGTGTTAATCGATGTTTCACCAAAGTCTAAATTACTTTTTAAAAGAGTGTACATATTTTGACTAGATGAAGGACTATTTAAAAGGAGAATTACACGCCATTTCTCTTTAGCTGTGAAAAACAGTGCTTTTTAAAATTGCTTTTTGACTCCTAGAGTCTTTGCACTAAATGGATCATGCTCCAAACGCTTTCCATTATGTCCCTTACACTAAAGTAAAGAATAAAGGATGAACAAAGTGTGGATCCACTATACTGCCATCCGGCTTGATCACTGCAGTATGGTTCTGAATTCTCCTTGATTTACTGTCAGTTGAAGGATGGCTCGTGCAGGTTTGATGTTGTGTGTTCTTGCAGTGCCTGTGAATCTCGCACTCACATCTTCTCATGAGGAGGGAGAAGTCACCCAGAGTATTTTTTCAGACCTATGCATGCTGCATGGACACATTTTTATACTTTCATACAAGGACACGAGAAACCTTCTGACATTTTGGGATTTGATCAGAAGAGCACTGAGTTTGCTTAGTGGCCCACTGTGTGTGGGACACGATCGCCTCTACATACAGCATCAACCTAACATGTACAGCAGAGGCCATTTAGGTCATTTGTTATGTTGAGTCGTTTTGTTTTGTCTTTTAAAAAGACTTTGCGATTTAATATGTGGGTATTAGAAGCACACCGACAATTTATACAGAGCCTGTTGAGGAACAACAGCACCTCCTGTCTGGTCTTTTGGGTACTACATGTATAGTCAGCCATTTTGAACATGATGAACTTGAATTTGTATATCAGTAAAACATCTGCCTGTGCTGCTGTTGTGTTAGCAGCTGAACACTCTTTTCTGTTTCTGTGTGTAAAGAAATTTGCTCTCCAAGCCACCAAGTGTTTAGTGTTAGCCTCTCTACTGCTTTTAATCGTAGCATATTTGCAGTAAATGCCTCATGCTGCTCTCCAGGGCTTCTGTAAGGGAAAATATCCAAAATTGGGTGCTAATTGGCATCACTTTTGATTAAATGCCACACATGTATTTAAATACTTCATACCAGAGCCTTCTGGACTTTGAAATCTTTATTATAACCACCAGGGGCCAGTTTCAGTAACAAAACCAGTGTGGTAATCAGTCTTGCTATTCAGATTCAGATCTTACTTTTAAATTGACTTTAAAGACAAATGCAAATTCTTAAGAAAAAATTATATATTTTTAACTTATCTAGGCAGTGTGTAAAGCTGGCCTCAGTGTTTTAGCATCCAACCGATTTCCTGAATTGTTAATTGAAGATCTGCCTACATATGAATAAGGTTATAATGAACGCCTGTGTGTTTCATTTGTTTTGTTTTCTCACAGTCTGTTCATTAGTTTTCTCACCTTTTTCCACTGTTCAGTGAGAGATCAAAGCTACAGATATGCCTGTGTAAGATAGTGACGATGTAAATAAACAAGCGCTTGCCAAAGTTTGTGAATGGAACACGAGACTGAAAGTGTGTTGTGAGTTTTTTTTTTTTAAATGAGAGCCAAAGTCATTCAGCTGGCAAGATCGGTCTGGAACTGCTTTCCCTGCAAATGATTGCACACCTTATCATGGCTTCATTAGCCAATCAGAGTGAAGGATTGAGCAACCCTTTCTTATAAACTAAAAACAATCAACCAAACGTAATATTTAATTTATGACATAATGTGCCACAGTATTATACAACTCTGCAGCCATAGACTGGTTGGCTACTGAAGCTAAGCGAGTCTCAGTCTGGCCATTACCTGTCTGGGAAAACTAGGTTGCTGCAAATGTACCTATGTGCGTTCAAAAGTAGAGATTCTAAGCTCTAAGAATCACAATCCTTCGGATGAGACGTTAAACCAAGCTCCTGACTCTTAGTGCAAATTAAAAATTGCATGTTTCTTTCCATCGTTTGTGTCTCCACAATGTGTCTGCAAAGTTTCATCTTAAAACACCCATCTGAATTTTGGGTTTTTCTGCTCTGAACACGTTGTAGCTGTATTTGTTGCCTGTGCCGTTAATGCTAGTTCTCCCCACCCACCGTTCCCACATGCCTGCCAGAGTGTGCTTCAATCTCCGCCTCGGCTGCATCAGATAAACAGCACAGTGACAGACATGAAGGAAGCAGATCTCACTTAACGTTTGTGAGAGATACTACAGTAAGAACCTTACCAATGATTATTTGATGTATATGTTGTGGAGTTGCAACGATGAGTCACACACAATATTGTTACAAAGTTCACTAACACATACACACACACAGCACACGCATTTAAATTTGCACGCAAATGTGACATGATACACATTAATATGGTATGCATATCCATTATGTTAACGTACAAAAAAAACCCTGTTTTAAAGTCCGCAAACCAAGATTCTTTTATAATTATACTGACATACAGCTGTGGTGTTAAAGTAAAGCTGAAGTAAATCGCTGTAATTCATTACACATGCACTGTTTTAAAAACGTTTTAAACTTGTAAAACTAGTTTTTGATGATTTATGATCACAGAGAGCTGAACAGATCTTTTAATCTTGATATGACTGTGGACACAAAATATCTCCACAGTTCTTTCCAAACAGCTTCCAAAAGATGATTTTCATCATAGGTGCGCTTTAAGCCTTTTGTCCTGGCCAAATTCCCTCCTAAGCATCCCCATGCATTGAATTGGATTTATACCAGTGTCTCTCCTCTCCACCTGCAGCTGGTGTGTTCTGTCCCATCGCTACATCATCATCCAGGTAGAGTTGCACAGTAATGGTGCTGAGAGACCCCTTATGATTGTAAAGTGCTTTGGATGTATTTCTATTGACAGTAAAGTGCTGTAAATGCATTCGTTTGTTTGTTTATATAACATAAGTACCATGCACATCTCAGCAAACACATGTTGGCCTTTGAACATGGTCTTGGACAAAGGGAGGCCTTGGATCAATAAGGTTGAGAGCCACTGCATTGATGTGAAAATTCCAAAGGAAAACATGGTCTGAAATGTAGTTGTGGTAGCTGAGAGTAAAAGATCATCTCTGTAACAAACATTGCTTTATAATCACAGCAGTGATTTATGAGGGACTTTTAATGTCATTCAGTATTGTTCTGTCTTACTCTTTAAAATACCCCCTGGTATTTTACTGGCTGAGAAATAACCTTTCAGTACCTCTCTACTCTTATCCAGCCTAACGCACAGGACCACCCCTTAGTTCTCTAAAATACAGCAGTGTAGAGAAAGAAGACCCTATACATAAAGTCAGGCACCACACTAATCTCTTTGGGCCCTGTAAATATACATTGAGTTTAGAATTTCACCTCAGAGCTAAAAAGCCCATAGAAGAGGAAACTGAAATTGTAATTTACCAAATTGTGGTGAGACCAAGTTAGTAATGTAAAACATTCATTTCCTGCAGTCTATACTTGAAGAATAGACATCCTCTATTATTATCTGTAAAGACCCATTCTCAAGTCTGATTTACAGTCTCCTATATTCATATACGGCAAGTCACTTTTGGGTATACATGAATCCCAGTGGTGTTTTGGGTCACTGATGTCAGACCAGAACATGTATTGGTGCAAAGAACTGTGAACCTGATTTAGACCATTTCTCCATAAGTGTATGTGATTCCTCCTCCTTGTGAAATTGTGCACAGCCAGATGGTTTAGATTTTTAGGTTAAAAACAATTCATAACTTTATTTCTTTACCCTGTAAGAGAGTAGCAATTAATTTACTTGAAAATTGATTCCAAACTTTGCTGCAAAAAATGTCTGCTCAGACCTTGACATGGCACTATGCAACATCAATAAGTTTTTAAAAAATAAGAAATAAAAAAGAATAAATCTGGTGACACGGTGGCTCAGTGGTTAGCATGTTTGCCTCACAGCAAGAAGGTTGCTGGTTCGAGTACTGGCTGGGCCAGTTGGGATTTCTGTGTGGAGTTTGCATGTTCTCCCAGTGTTGGCGTGGGTTTCCTCTGGGTTCTCCGATTTCCCCCACAGTCCAAAGACGTGCTATAGGTGAATTGAATAAGCTAAATTGGCTGTTGTGTATGAGTGTTTCCCAGTACTGGGTTGCAGCTGGAAGGGCATCTGCGGTGTAAAACATATGCTGGATAAGTGGGTGGTCCATTCAGCTGTGGCGACCCCTGACGAATAAAGGGACTAAGCCAAAGGAAAATGGATGAATGAATGAGTGAGTGAATGAATGAGTAAATCTTAGTGTTGGCATTGATTTTTAATGTACACACTTAAATCTGACTATGCACATTATATAAGGTTATCTGATGTACTTTGAGGTAAGTAAAATGGCTGGTAACGATAATTATTACTCAAATACTAACTCTTTAACCAGTGTTGCTTTGTTTCATACAGCTCCAGATTAAAAAAGATAACTCGTGGGTGCATCGTCATGATCAGATTTCACAGATGATGTTTATTGAGTTCTGAAATATTCAGCACATTCGGTTAAAAGGTCATACAATCGTATCTGAAGGAAGCAGGATGGCTCAAGATGCTCTTGTAGCGGAGACTAGAACCTCGACTAACCACCTGAAGTCTGACATGATCACATAATAAATGATGACTGAGTTTGTTCAGCTTTTCACCTATGAACTTTAGGTTCCTGCATTCAGTCATCGGAAGCTATGTAAACAAGTTGAAACTCATTCTTCAGGCTTTATTTGAAGTTAGTTAAGATGATATTACCAATATCGTTCACTGCCTAAATGAGGTATTCTTGACCACTGGAACATATATAGATCAATTCCTTTATATGTAAATCTTTAAACCCAAGAAAATGGAAAGCGGCTTACTTCAAAACCTGAATTTCTTTCACATGTAGTACACAAGCAGGAATATTTAAGAAATGATCCTCTTTGACATTCATTGTATGGACCAAAAACATTCTTCAAAACTGATTTGTCCAAAAACAAAGTTGAACACGATGTGAGCATGAGTAAATGAAGACAAAGTTCATTGTAATGTGAACTAGTCCTTTCAGCAAGGCATCGTCATTGTATTTAGTTAAACTAGTTCACTGGATGATCTTTGCAAAGACGTTCACAGCATCAGGGTGCAATTGACTGGAGCAATATCAGTAGGTCAAGTAAGGCCACCTAAATGAAAATCAAGAAGTTTGTTCCATCTTAACATTGCAGCATTGGTCAGTTCAGGTGCTGTTGGCCTGCTCCTGTTCAAACAAAGCCATGGCTAGATGTGATCGAGAGGCCAGCCCCTCCAGGTTACTGAGGACACAGCGGTGATAGATGTCCTCGCTGAAGCGTGGGTTACATTCTCTGTGCACATACTTCTGAACTAGCGCCGGCTCCACAGCCCGAAACACATGCAACCCAGAGTAACGTACAAAGATCTCATAGACATCCATGCTCTCCAGCAACTCATCATTGTCCAGGATGTCAGCTGCCATTTTTGTGCGGGCAGCCATGTAATCTGCATTATAAAAACAGGCTTCTTCAAAGACATGCCGGTCAAAGTGGCCATCACGCAGAGTTTCAGATGCAAACGATGAAGCGGCAGAAGGCTGCTGGTCGCGGTAGACCAGAGCAGGACTGTACTCTTGAAAGTGGATTGGGAAGAAGACCTGCCAATTGCTGATAGCATTCATTCGACAGCGGTTGAGAAAGTCAGCGTTGACCTCGGTCCATACGCTGGCCAGGAAGAACAGAGTGTCTACTGGGTGCTTCTTGGAGATGATGTCCATCAGCTTGACCTGTGAAGGAACTTCAGTCTTTACACTGATCCAAGGGATCTTGACGTCGCCATAACGTTTCTCTACCTCACCAATCATAGCTTTCACACCGGCAAAGACGTCCATCTGGCTGACTCGCTGAGCATCGAATGGGTCATAAACAAACAAGAAGGTGAGCAGAGCATTGTCATGGGTATCCAGAGCATTCATGACGTACATGTCCAAAAAGTTGCCCACAAAGTCTTGGTCATGTGCGGTCACAGGGAGGATCACCTGCACTCGTGTTGCTTCCGTCACATATGGCATAGGGATGATTTCCACAGCACTGAGTGGCTTTAGCAGATTCACCCGCTTGGCGATTACCTGACTGTGACCCTTCTGAGTAAAGGCTTCCAGAGCCAAATCCAGCACATACTCCATCCCTCGTGTGGGATCGAAGCGCCGGTAACCGTTTAGCAGACGCCGCTTACGGAAGCGCAACTGGGGCTGATATCGCTCATTTAGACGGCCCACTGCGGTCTCCAGAACTGAACTGACGTCTGCCCGGTCGGCTCCTCGAAGCTCACACTTTGGAGAGCTGTCGGCACATGAATAAATGTGCTCTTCTGTGAAGTATTCCCAGTTGATCACCTCAAAACGGGTTTTGGGTCGGAATGGTGGGTTGATTCCAATGGGCCAGGTGGCTCCGGCTTTACCCTCTGGAGTGAGCTCACTTATGTTATTGATCTGATTCTGGAGTCAAAACAACAGAAGAAATCATTGTTATGAGTAATGCAATGTTAAACTGGTAAAAGGAACAAGTTGTCCTTTATGTCATTTTGATTCAGGAGCTGTATCTCTGTTCCTCCTTGAATCAAAGACAAAGTCATTCTATCCAATTTGAAGGCAGCTGAAAGACCAAGGTGGTTCGTTTCAAGTTTATTTCCTGCTGTTATGTGATGAATGATGTCTGGCTGAGAGCTTCAAACACCTTGCGCCATTACCTTTGCAGAGTATTTGCCCAGACATGAATATTGAGCATTAGAGCAAGGCATCTAAAAGATTACTTTAAATGCAAAATCATTTGGAAAAATGTCAAATAAATTACTGAGCGTGACTGAAATTTAAAATACTGTTTGCCAAGTCAGACTAGCATAAATCTAGAGATGCAATGGTGTGTACATTCTGGCCAATACTGGCACAAATTCTTTCTGTTGCCAATGTATAGGTTGATAAATAGCAATCTTGATATTAATATTTTTCAGCCCTATGAACAACAAAACAGTGGAAAACTGCTATAAACAAGGAGACTGCATGGAAACATCAAGATATTTTCCCAAAATCATTTAAAAATTACAATTCCATTTCAATCATTACCACTTATCACTACTAAGTAATTTGATTGTAGCATGATTTTGTCTATCATGCATAAATGTTCAAATGCAAAAATGTGCATTCTACTCCACTATAGATTTAATGTTTGTGTACTTTTAATTCATCTATGAGGTCACACTGTGACATTAATCTTCTAATTGTCACCCAACTTAACATAATTCGAACTCAGAGGCTAGTCATGGGACCTGAATAACCCTAACCTTGAATAAAAGTATCACAGTTTCACGTTATGACGGTATTGTGATTACTGCTGTAAAATTTTCTTTTTAAATATCGGGAAAAAATCTAAATAAAATAGTTGTTAAAAAATGCTAAATTTTCTGTTATACAGTTCCTACAGTATAACAGAACATTTTTTCCAAAACTTTTCTAAACCGTGGTAAACCTTGAAAACCGTTATTGTCCCATGCCTATCGCAGGCCAGAGAATCTTGAACTTCAAAAACAGCGAAAATAGCTGGTCACAAGCTAAAAAGTGTAGCATAACCACATCTAAAACTAAGCTACTGTAGCATACCTGTAAGTGCTGAATTTGCGCATATGTCCAGTCCAATTCAATCTGGTTGTAGCGTTTGTGTAGGCGATACATCAGGGCAGGTTCAGAGATGGGGTGGACAGTGAAGGCGTTCTTAAACTGTGCACTGTCCTCACGCTCAGGGTCCACATTCTTCTGCAGCTCAAAGTAGCGGTACGTCATCTCCTACATAGGTTTCAAACCACAAGAGCACTGATATGAATGACTAAAAAACTGCAAGTAAAAACAGTATTTACTTTACATTCTCTATTTAATCTTAAAGTGCTGTTTTTTGCAAATATTATAAGTCATAATATATGCAAGTTGCCTGTTTGAGTTTCTTTATGTAAGAGTTACTTCAGAATATAGCCCTTGGCAGCAGTAGTATTCTCTTTTTAATAGGGATTTCAGTGTCTACCGGTTTGCCAAAAAACACCTTGTTTGAGCTTAACAGAAAAAACACAATGGTTTGAAACTACTTGAGGGTGAGAAAATGGTGAGCATATGTTCATTTTTGGGTAAACTCTTTCTTTAATATGTCTAATTTCAGGACAGTGTTTCTTTTCAACAGAAGATCAGCAAGTACCTAGCAAACAATTTTGTGTTTAACAGAGACAACTTGGCTAAACTTAGGCTGTCAGTGAAAAATTACTAGACATCTAAGAATAGCCAAAAACTAGACTAGTCGTCAAATAGACATTAGACTTCATATGTGTAGTCATTCATTTCTGTTTATTTGATGACTAGTCTAGTTTTGGCCTATTCCTAGATGTCTAGTAGATTTTCACTGACAGCCCAAGTTTAGCGTTCTTTTGGCCAAGAAGACTATATTTAGACGTCTATTAGACATCGTCATTCATTCATTTTCTTGAATGAATCGCCAACTTATCCAGCATTTGTTTTACACAGCGGTTGCCCTTCCAGCCACAACCCATCTCTGGGAAACATACACACTCATACACTACGGACAATTTAGCCTACCCAATTCCCCTGTACCACATGTCTTTGGACTGTACCATATGTCTTTGGACTGTGAGGGAAACCGTAGCACCCAGAGGAAACCAACGCGAACGCAGGGAGAACATGCAAACTCCACACAGAAACGCCAACTGACCCAGCCGAGGCTCGAACCAGCGACCTTCTTGCTGTGAGGTGACAGCACTACCTACTGCACCACTGCGTCACCCTATTAGACATCTTTTAAAAACAAAAAATGCTTGCTGGGTAGCGTAGCTGCCAACATTTGTCTCTGGATTACTGAATAACACAGCTGAGATCCGGGTTTGTAACTGTACTGTGGTATTAGTAACTGTACTATGCACCGGATTTCTGTCCCCTGCTGCGATCGGATACTATACCAAAGTTGGCGACCCGTAGGTGTTACAGACTGTACCTAATAGCTGGGGGCCGGGGGCGGGGTGAAATTACAGGAGTTTTCTGGGAGAAATAACAAAACAGGAGGGTGGCGGGAGATGGGTCTGAAATACAGGAGACTGCCGGGAAAAACAGCAGTGTTGGCAGGTATGGTGCATGTAAGTAGGTTTTAGCTCTTCATGTGCATTCATACAGATGTTTCCTCACCTGATGCTTCTCCACACAGCTAAGACCCAGGTAATCAATGATGCATCGACCAAGCCACTCGTCTGGCCTGACGCTGAGGATGTCGTTTCGACAAGAGTCCAGATGTGGCTGCAGTCGTGCTAGAAGGCTTCGTGACAGCAGGTACCCATATCCGCCATGGCAATATCGGGCACGTTCTTCTCCACCAATAAACTCCTCTGCCCGCCCCATGTACATGTCCTGTCCCGCACTGAGATGATTAACCAGCTCCATGATCCTTTCAGCTTGTGTGTACGTATCGTCCTGTGCAAGGTAAAACCAGTCATACTCATTGGCGTGATGCTGGTGAAGGTGTCGTATGGTTTCATACATCAGCCAGACGGGTCGGTCATCACCATGAGCGATGACAGCCATGCCGTGTGGTGCCTTTGCACTTCGAAGGCCAGTGAAAAAGAAGGTTCGATGGAAATGGTGAGCTACGGTTTTATTCACCGCAACCCCAAGTGTGTTCAGAGTGGCACGTGAGCTCAGGATGCCCACCAGAAGCCGTTCTCGGATGCCCAGCTCTGTGTGGATGTAGCGAGTCCTGTAGCAATCAAACAATTGTGCAATTTTAACATTTTATATTTAGCAAAAAAAGGCTGGCAGATATAAAAATAGGCATCCAATTTTCGGCATCTCTCTCTCTTTGCATGTGCATAGGGCTGCAGAATATTGGAAAATACTAATATTGTGATATTTTTTTCTATTTCACGATATGTATTGTGATATGAATACAATTTTACCATCTGACTTCATATCACTATTTGGAAAGAATTTATTTTATTAGATCGATTGGTATGATTCTGCAGTGGGAGTGAATCTCCATAAAATCTAATAAACAATCTATAAAATTGTTTATTAAAATAAAATCTATAAACTTTTTGGGGTCCCCCAACACATTTTTATTGTTGTCTGTGCTATTTGCAGTGCATTTCTGTATTTGGATGTGTTGTGAGTAGTTTCATGCATAGGAATCTATAAATACAACCAAGAACAAGATACTGTACAATTGAAATGAAGTGTTTTATCTTTTCCCGAGTCTAACAGTATTCAAGTACAGTAACTGAATGATAAAAATAAAAATAATTCAGTGAAATTAATAATAGTTAAGGTCACAGATGGTACAATTTCTTCTATCTGAATGTTTTTAAAATCATTATACAACCACATGCTCCAAAAACACATGCAAATGATAAATTATAATACAAACTAAACGTTGCTTATCCTGCAATGTGACTATTGCAAATGATCACATGGCGATATCGATGCTGAAAAGATATATTGTGCTGCCCTACATGTGCATGTAAAGAAGAAATTTTTTTTAGCAAATTCCATGAACATTCAGCCAGTTTTATTTATGTTAAAATAAAACAGCATAGTTATACTGACCTGTACTTATACACAATAATCACTTATGGTACTAAATGACAAGTAATTATTAACTATCAAAAGATTCTGGGGCTCTAGTCCAGTTGTAGTTTTTTATGTGATCAAATGATTCTTGAGTTGTACACACACAGACACACCAATGCATGCATGCACACACAATTGTACAGAATGACATTACTGTGTGCATTGTGTATGTCATGTTAAAATGTTTTGCTCACAACACATTATAATGCATTACACTTTTATGTATGTATTTATTTATTCATTTAGATACTTGAAATTTCTTTTTTTGCTTTAATCTTTATATATATATATATATATATATATATATATATATATATATATATATATATATATACACACACATCCTTTGTCCATTTAGAAAATTGTCTCTGTAGAGGTTTAGGCTTAGAGTGATTGGATAACACACTAAGCCAATTACAAAGCACAGTAAAACAAATAAGCCACTGTTACCATCCATGGACCACCCATCGCCCCTTTTTAATCTAATTTACAAGATGCAACATAAACAGATAACTGATGGTTTGATCTTGTCTAAACATAAGATTGATTTTGAAATCTTAAATATTAACTTGTCCTAAGAGCATAGAATTTTGTAGAGGCAAAAGGGACATATGGATACAAATACTGAACTCTCTCTAGCAATAATTGACCGAACTATTTTAAAATGGTGTGTCAAACTGCTACTAATGAGCCAAAGTTTTACAGTTTACTCTCAATCTAGTTCTAACACGTAGAGCTGTAGTGATGGGATAAGCCTGAAGGACTTGATCAGCTGGATCAGGTGTTTTTAATTAAGGTTGAAAAAGACAGCAGTGCTGTGGTCCTCCAAGAGTTTAACGCTCCTGAACAAAATGACTGACTACATCTCAAAATATGTCATACAATTGTCAAGTTTGGCATTATCTGAAAAGTGTTGGTATTTATGTTGGAGAAAATAGCACTCTTACAGAAGATGTGTTTTCTGTCCCCACAAATGTCGTTGATTCTTCATCTAAACCTGCTACATTGTTTGGACTATTTCTAGTATTTGCAGCTGTGGACATTTTCATGAGATGGAAAAAGTGTCAGCAACTTCACAAAGTAGTGAAGATTCAGCGGTGAGAGAAGCGCATAGGTGAGGTGAAAAATACTGCTCTGAGAGCTTGTTACTCCATGCCAAAACAAACAAACACAGACTACTGAAATGACCCAAAGGTCAGAAGTTGATTTAATATACTGTACTTGTAAATAATTTGAAATTGCGTTTGACAAAAACGATTAGTTTAAGTGTTCGCTAGATGAATAATATGTTAAATACCTAGTTAATAAGAGCTTGTTACAGTTTTACGTTATGGCCTTCTGCTAACTGGGAATTGCCATGTGTACTATACGATAAATTTAACCCATTTTGAAATAAGGCTGTAACATAAAAAATGTGGAAAAAGTAAAGCGCTATGAATACTTTCTGGATGCACTGTACATGTACTGTAGATATATATATATATATATATATATATATATATATATATATATATATATATATATATATATATATATATTTGTTGCTTTGATTATTTCTTTTGTTGTTGCATACATTTTAGATAAAAGTAAATGCAAGTGTATTAAAGGGATATACCAAAAATTCTAAATTTGTCATGCACTCCTCCACCGTTTGTTGAGTGTCTTTCTTCTGCTGAACACAAAGATATACTGAAGAATATCAGCTGCCGTTGACTTCCATAGCCTTTTTGTTCCTACTATAGATGTCAGTGGCTATCGTTTTTAAACTTTCTTCAGAATATTTTGTTTTGTATTTACATAAATGGTTAGATCTGCTCGAGTGTGAGTAAATAGTGAGAACATTCCAATTTTGGGGGGTGAACTGTCCCTTTAAATACTGAGATCTTGTCATTTGTGAACGACTTGTACACATCAACTATTTTCAAACTGCACTGATTTGGAGGACTCACCTAAGAACTTTCTTGTGTGGTTTGTTGGGATCTTTGTGATAGGGCACAATGCGAGGCTGGAAGTCCTCATTTCCATCCCCTTCTTGGCCATTGTGGAGATCTCTGATATGACCGTTGTGTACGAGTCTCCCATTACTCAGGTCGTCTCCACAAGCCTCATCAGTCTCCCCCTGCGTCCAGGACACCATCAGGAGGCTGAGGCTGCAGCCCAAAGACAGGCCCAGGATGAGAGGTAGAGCAGGCCGGAAAACAGCCAGAAAAGAAGCAAGACGCATGCTGGAGACGAGTCTTCAGGGAGACAGTCAATGGATGACAAGTCTACAGAGGTTTCCTCAGAGAACAGTTCAAGTAACAGCACAGTCTTGTTTACTCGTAATTAGCGTGCAGGTATTTGACAGGTTATGCAAAGGTATTTGGTTTTTGTCAGTTTGTGTCAAAGATCAGCATGACTAGTCAAAATGGCAAAGGAGCAGGAGCAAGCATTCTGATCTGCTTCTTTACAATCAAACTACTAAAGTAAGGACATATGGTCCTGATTTAACATTCAATTATACAAAACCAAAGGCACAGCTAATGAATTCGTCCACTGTGGTGTAGCCGGACACTCTCCTGCACGCGATATGGCGAACATGTATGCAAACATTATGCGAGAGTCGCCTTCACCGGTGATGCTCGTAAGGTCAGACTGCTAGCCAATCGAGACCATTTGCAGACAACAAACATGCAACGTCGATGTACAGTTGAAATATAATAAAGTTCAGGATCTCAACTTTGAGGAAAGGTTCTGCGTTGGAAAGACAACTAGCGATACATTACATTGAATAAATCCTCCGGTATTTCTATATTTATATCTCGCGTAGCTGCACACCGAGGCAGAGCAACATTAGCAGGCACCAGCTGTATTTCCCCCAAAACACACTAATCCGCAGACACTGCAGTCCACCGTGGATAACCTCCTTTGGCTCGTATCGTTCCAATGCTTCTGTGAAAAATACAAAAGCAGTCGCGAAATGACTTCGTTGACTTTGCTCTAAATATCTCCAGCATCGTCGATCGAGTCTACATGCGGATGTGCGGAGGAGGAAGATTGACTCAATGCGTTTAAACAGACCCAAGGAAACAAGCAGCACGAGCACAACAGTTCCACGTATACACGAGTCCCGCTGCTGCCGCTGCACACATTCGGGCTGATCGCGACCGAGATCCAGCCCTGTCTGATGCGTGCTCATTTCTGCGTCATGCATGAAAGATAAACGAAATGAGTCCGGTCGTCAAATGTCAGATAACTAACCTTCTGGGAAGGTGAGTAGTAGTTAAGGAGTAGCTACGAGACAAACGAAAAATGATAAAATTAATGTTAGTGGTGGTGATAATAATAATAATAATAATAATAATAATAATAATAATAATAATTAATTCTAGTTTTATTGTACTTAAATCAGCATGTTTAAAAAAACACATTAAAGATGTCATTGTAACCATGTCAAGCTAGACAATAGCATTTTATTACAAGTGTTTTTTAAACAGGCTGTTACCTTTAATAGAGGTAAAGTTCAGAAATATCAGATATTCATTCCCCTTAATGTAATTTCAGAAAAGTATTCTTTGCAAATTCTAAATAGGGAAATCTTATTAGCAGCCAAAGATTATCAAAGTACAGCATTGTTTACAGTCAATTGGAGAGTGCTAATGTGGTTTTGAAGTCATACTTGCATGCTAATTCAGACTGAATATTCAAATAGCGTGGTAAACAATATAGAGACAGTTGAATGAATGTGCGAATATAAAACCAACTTTACCCCTATCTTACATTAGACCAGCTATCTGACCTATATTCTAGATGTTGAACACTTAATCCATTGTTGGTATTGGATACAACCTCTGGCTTTCATTATCTAATGGATTTCAATTTAAGAAACGTGTTAATAAATTTGTGAAGCGCATGAAATATTTTGTTTTATTCAGGATGTGTATGCAGTCTATTGTTTTCTAAATACTAAACTCCAGCAGATTATTTTCAAACTGAGAACAGAGGGAATTAAACTACACGGGTGACGTTTTGTGTACTAAAATGATGTGTGATTCATTAGCATAAATAGTCCTGAGTGAGAAGCAGCCGTCAGACTTTTCACTTGCCGAAGATAATGTCAGCAACTAAGAAGCAATATAAATGGTTTAGGATGCTCAAATGAACACTTTAGTATATTCTACCTTCTTAGCCACTTTTGATATTTTCTGGAAAGGTCTGTATGTGTGAAAAATGTGTGCCCTTTTTAAAAAAAATACCAGTAGATTTGTTCCGGCAAGTTTCCGGAAAGAGAAGCTGTTAGCACGTTCACGTCTAGAATGCGCAGATGTGAGACATCTACTTTAGCCAATCAGAACACTCACGCATTCATCCCTGCTGAAAAAGCCAGCTTAAACCAGCCTAGGCTGGTTGGCTGGTTTTAGCTGGTTGACCAGCCTGGTTTTAGAGGGGTTTTGGCCATTTCCAGGCTGGTTACCAGCCTTTTCCAGCCTGGTCTTAGCTGGTCAGGCTGGAAAATGACCAGCTAAAACCAGCTTGACCAGCCTGGTTTAGGATGGACATAGCTGGTTTTGGCTGGTCATTTTCCAGCCTGACCAGCTAAGACCAGGCTGGAAATGGCTGGAAACCAGCCTGGAAATGGCCAAAACCCCTCTAAAACCAGGCTGGTCAACCAGCTAAAACCAGCCAACCAGCCTAGGCTGGTTTAAGCTGGATTTTTCAGTAGGGATGTCTGTGCGTTTATGAAAATAAAAGCCTTTGAATATTTTTCCAGACAATTTAGCTGCGGGATGTTAGTCAGATAACATTTCTATGTTCCTTAAGGCCAACTATGTAAAAAAAATTATCAATAAAACGCTTGTGGTAAGCCGTTATTTGTTTACCTTCAAGCTCTGACGCCTGTGCACGTGAAGCAGCTGGTGAGCGCCAGCACACACACACATTATGTTCATCTCAACATGTGAAAGTGTTCCTCCATGTTTTCATCAGAGGTGTTCTCAATACATAACCATCCACAAAGTTTGTAATGTAGTCAAATGTTTACAAATACAAGTGCAGCCGTTTGGAGCTCATTTCTGGTCAATGATATCAGTATCATCAAGTACCAGTATTTTTGGAATGGATGTGTGAATGGTCTTTTCCGTAAAAATTCCGTTACGTCCTTGCCTGTGTGAACAGCGCTTTTTTTTAACTCACCAGTAATTACTGTATATACTAAGATATTTAATAATTATATACTAAGATATTTACTGGTATCGCTGTGTGAAAGGAGCTAATGTTAGCCCTGTTTTGAATCTGCCACTATGCTGACACAAGCGTTTGTAGCTCCACCGTCTTTTGAAAAGGGCACAATCTCATTTGAATTTCAAGCAACGGCCATTAAAACAGCACAATTTGGATCAAAGCCTAAATGGAGTGATTTCAAAGAGTTCTAAAACAATATCAAAACTTCATATACACGTTCTAGGGACATCAGATGTTGTTTTACATGATATAAAAAGGGGCATAATAGGTCTACGGGCCACAAGGTAACCATAAAAAGTGGTCAAGTAGTGGCCTGCCAGTGGACTGGAAATTAGTTTCCGTCTAAAATGGACTGCATTATATTATGGATGCTGAGGCTGGAGTGGTTGGAACTGTTCACATTTGTCCACCATCATCTCCATATCATGTGCCATTCCAGGCCAATAGAAGGATTTTTGCGCTTTTAGCCTTTGTCCTCTGGATACCATCATGAGCTATTTGAAGCTTCTCTAAGATCACTTTTTTGTTGATTATCTTATCTCCAAGAATTACAATGCCATTCTGCATGCAAATGTTTGTCGCATGGGCCAGTAGCTGTGTTGGCTGTTGCTTAAACTGTGTCTTTTCTATGGCCAGCCTGTTAATCTGTAGGCTCCATTACAGAGGTTATAACTCCCATAAGCACAAAATCTCAATGTGTGTCTTTCAGTTTATCATAAACCGACTGTGGAATATTTCTGCATCCATGTATCACAGGTCTGTGATAGGTCTCAGGCCTGTAGCCAGCCTATTGAAAAGAATGGTTCTTTTTTCTCGAAGTAGATGTTTTGCAGTTATTTCTAATAAATTTCTAATAAATTACGAGTTTCAAATACTGCATTTTAGTGACATTTTAAGCATTAATTTTTACTGCATTAGCTTGTCAGATGGTGATCATAACCACATATTTTGATGCAACAAAAATATTTACTACAATTTTGTCAAAGTACTTACCATGCTAATTTATAAAAGTATAAAAAAATGCTATTTTTAAAATACAAATTTATCATCATGCATCATTAACAAAAACAAAATTAGGAATCTGTTAACTTAATAAAAGCCAACTAAAGACACAAACAAACGGTAACCTGTAGCTCATTTCCTCAGTCAGTTAAGAATAATTCATATTTAAATTTGTCCTAAAGCCACCTCCTATCAGTTATTTTAAAAAATTATGATAGCATACTGTCAAAAATGGGACAAATAAGTTCATATAGGGGCCAACTTCTGAATTTTGTCAGAGTTCAGAAGAAACCCCCCAATGATTGCCATATCTGATTATTTGGACCCATATAACTGTTATAGCTTCACAGCTTTATACCTGCCCCTACAGGCTTAGAAGCAATGGAAGAGGCATGTGGAAACGCTGAGGTAGGATCAATCCAAGGATAGATTCAGCACACAAGGCCATATTTTCCCAGACGTTGCTTGTGATGTTGACAGGGTCTTGTAGCCAGACCCAAACAGAAGGCAAAAGGCCAGTCCCCAACCACACACACACGCAGTCCAAGCTCCATTGTTTTAGCTATGGTAACCAAACAGAACACATCTTTTCTTGACTATTAACTACCAAGATCCGTATGAAATACTAAAGCACCTGTTTGACACTCAATCACACACATCTTCAATTCGCAATCAGTCTGCAAACCTTGTAAAAAAGTGGCAGATCGGTGTTCTTTGCCAGCATAGATGGAGATCAATAGCTGTCTTATACTCAAAAAGATTTTACTGTATTTTTGTATACATGTGTCATCTATAATATTTGCAGTATTTTTATACAGTATTTCAGTTTTCAGCCACAGTTTGAAAACAATGTCATGGATTCAATAAAATGTTATCAAAGCATTTCTTATTCTGGGTCCAGTTCTTTGCAAAAAGGCAAATTTGACAGCCCATATAGAATGACAACAAGTGCCACTAGCAGTATACAATGGTGCACTGGGTTCTGTATTTTATTTTTGTCCATTGTAAAATGATTGATTGAAAGAGCTGATATATGTTTGCAAGTTCTGTTGTTTGAAGGTTGATTTTGCTTTTTGATGCATATTTTAAATGTTTCGACTTGATTGGAAACTTTTGCAAACAAAATGTTATTTTGACTGAGTGCCACTGCTTAGGCCTGTGTGTTACTGTTGAAAATGTGGAGTTTCAGTTGACGGCTGCATTAAAGCAATAAAGAGAAACTATAAATGGAAAAAATGTGTGTTAAAGAGTGTGCATTGCCCCTTTTGTAACGAATGAGCAAGCAAAATTATTAAATTTTCTTCTATCAGTAATGGTTGTTTTCAACAAATTGCCTTAGGACAAAGACTTTGTTTTGAAACATAATTATGAAATGAAAGGAATTTTAAGAAGGCTTAAATGGAATTGAAATACAAAGTAATAATTTTTGCTTACAGAAAAGTGCCTTTTTTCTCGGGAGATTTTATTTTTTATGAATGAACATAACAGCTTTCTCGGTTAAACAAATAAAAGTAAAATTTCAGGTTAAGTCAGGAAATATTATCCAAATTATTTGAAAAGACCAAAAGTAAATATTATCAGTTTGTCTTGCTTTAGATCCCTCTTAAAAATCCTTTACAATTTAAAAAAATCCATGATTTTTTTTTTTTTTTACTATTATTCTGTTCTAACAAATCCCACAGTCAACAAGCTACTACTGTGTTCTGTTGTTGCATTTGCATACACTATTTGTCGTATGAGACTATTAAGCTCTTATTCTATCGCTGTCTACCATACAACAATAACTATTAAAACCCTGGTCCTTTTTGTAAACTAAAATGCCGTTTAGTAAACGATAAGCAGTTTTTATGACTGTAGAGTTGCATCACACTGTCGTCAGCAGTACGCTGAAGCGTGTCTGTCTGACCAGCAGGCGGTGATCTGCTCTTCACCAAATACGGTCAGTGCGCGCGCGTCCTGCGCTGCCTTCCCGGGCGCGTGTCAGAGACCTGCGCATTACTCCTTGCCGAAAGGTACAGTACGAACACGCTTTACTGTTTGTCTTGTCAGTGTTATCTTAACACTGTTATTATGCTGTCTGTCGTTGTATGTAAGACATAAGTGAGGTAATATCCGGCTAATACATATTGCATATGTGAGCTGAACGCCGGGCCCTGAACACCTCTTGCTGTCATTTATTTAAGTATGCCAGCTGTAACCCTGAATACAAAGTAAGCCGTGCACGAATATACCTTTTATATCTTGTTTTGTCATAAATAAAATTGAGAAGTTTGCAAAGTCTCCCATAGAGATCTCGTTCATTTAAGAACATTGTATATTAGCAACGTTAATGCTTTAGTAAAATGAGATTTTTGGTTGAATAACCAAGAGCATATAAAAGTTAAGATCAGTTTGCGTGTACAGAAGTTCACATGTTCATTTTTATAGACTGACACGACATATAATGCTGGCCGAGCATCAATGTAGTCTATACCAGTGTTTCCCAACCCTGTTCCTGAAGGCACGCCAACAGTACACATTTTCATTCTCTCCCTAATCAAACACACCTGAAACAACTCATCAGAACATTGGAAGAGACTCCAAAACCTGAAGTTAATGGGTCAGATGAGGGAGACATCCAAAACATGAACTGTTGGTGTGCCTCCAGGAACAGGGTTGGGAAACACTGGTCTATACAACCTAACGTTTTCCTTACATTGTAACCAAGATCACAGAAAGTATCGTCGGATTGTTCATGTTTATTGATTACCTGCTGTTTTGTATCATCGCTCCCATTCGCAGAGGTGTATGTGAACTGACTTGTTAACCTGCAATAATCACATAGCTCTTGTAAAGTTGAAACATGCATAAGTGTGAATGGGAGTGTATGAGTGATTCCCAGCGATAGGTTGCTGCTGGAAGGGCATCCGCTGCGTAAAACATGCTGGAAAAGTTGGCGGTTCATTCCGCTGAGGCGACCGCAGATTACTAAAGGGACTAAGCTGAAAAGAAAATGAATGAATGAATATACTGTATGCTTGTATACTTATACTTAATGTTTTAAAGCAATAAAGCAGGTATGTCCTGGAGGGTCGGTGTCCTGCATATTTTAGTTCCAACCCCAATAAATCACACCTGAACCAGCTAATCAAGCTCTTTCTAGGTATACTAGACACTTACAGGCAGGTGTGTTGAAGGAAGTTGAAGCTAAACTATGCAGGACACCGGCCCTCCATGACCGAGTTTGGACACCCCTGCAATAAAGGAACCCATGCAAGTATGAAAATATTATATTATCATGTTAGAAAATGACTTTTTTAACCCCACAGAATTTACAGAAATCTGCAGCCATGCCATCAGATCTTGCTAAGAAGAAAGCTGCCAAGAAGAAGGAGGCTGCTAAAGCTCGACAGCGTGCAAAAAAGCCTGACGAGGTGAACGGAGATGGAGAGCTTCAAGATGGCCCAGCGAATGATGCTGAAACTAATGGAGAGGTGAATGGAGGCAAGTTTAATATTACAGTGCCCTAAGTTAAAGGACAATGAGGACCGTGTTTATTCACTAACTGCTCGCTTCCAACAGTTTGACAGTTCACGCTGATATATGACTAATGACAGGCCCTTTACAAAACATAGCTACAG
Organism: Danio aesculapii; assembly: GCF_903798145.1. NCBI lineage: Eukaryota > Metazoa > Chordata > Actinopteri > Cypriniformes > Danionidae > Danio > Danio aesculapii. Next base: position 40,249,705 of record NC_079441.1, on the reverse strand, counting down.
ATTTAACATTCATTCATTTTCCTTCAGCTTAGTCTCTATTGCAGAGGCCACCACAGCAGAATGAACAGCCAACTATTCCAACATATGTTTTACAAAGCAGGTGGCCTTCCAGGTGCAATCCAGTACTGGGAAACACCCATACACTCTCATTCACACACATTCTCATACACTATGGTCAATTTAGTTTATCCAATTCACCTAAAGCGCATGTCTTTGGACTGTGTGGGAAACTGGAGCACCCGGAGGAAACCCACATGAACACAGGAGAACATGCAAACTCCATACAGAGATGCCAATTGGCCCAGCCAGGATTCGAACCAGCGATGTTTTAAATGTAAGGCCACCATGCTGCCACAGATGAAAAATTTTATTTACCCATCACTTTTTGTGTTATTATATACAGCTTGTGTGGGGTTTTAGTACAGTAAGTCCACAGGGATATTAAATGTTTGACTGATAAAAAAAGCTAAAGTGTGCAATAATTTTTTTCAATTAACGCACAACTATGAAGAATTTTCAGGTCTGTGGACTGCATTACAGTTCATATCAGTTGGCAAAATTATATAACATTCACATATATCAAAGGTCTTTAAAGTCAATATTAGAGCAGCTAATAGACAAAAAAAGCTTATAAACGCATTATTGAAGCAAAAAGTTTAAATTGAAAGTTTTGCCCACAAAAAACAATTGAGGCCAACTCTATAGAGGAATTACCAACCTATGTCACACAGGTCCCCGGTTGCAAAAAAAGACCGGTTGCAATAGCAAACATGTGGTGTTGTGCGGTAGGATGCTAAATTGAAGTTAAAAAAATAGAAAACTTCACTTTTACCATGCACCATACTGCTTTTAATGCCAACCGCAGACGTCTTTGGCTAAAAGGGAGCTGAACGGAGTGACGACCTAATTAAAAATGCTGGACTCTGCAGTTCTCATTTTATATCAGGTAAGTTCACGCTATGCTGAATCACACACATTACTCATTTTTGATTGCAGCAATCATTTCAGCAAAAACGGTTTAATATGATGAATTAAACTACGGACACTGAATGCTTAGAATGAAATGTGAACGTTTGTTCACATACCCTGCCGTACAGGTGCAGTTCGCTGTCAGAATGCAGTTGTTTTGCTTGTTGATGATTACCCAGGCCATGTACAGTTCCGTCTTGTTTATTTGTCTTTGGCTAGGCAGAACCTCGGTTTTTAGCACTACAAAGTTTTAAATCTGGTAATCATGGAGCATTATTTCTTGCACATGACCACACAGAACAACATTGTTGGCATCCAGACTTGTAGGCCTTTAACTTCTTGTAAAATCACTTGGAGTTTCAGTGAGATAGTTGTAAATTTTGGGCTGGATGCTTGGCCATTTCGTCTTATGTGTGTGCTATCGCAAATGGACCTGTCAGATGAACCCCGCTCATTTTAACGTTAATTTTGCAGGATAGTTGTGCTTATCACTGGGTGAGCTGTTATAATAAGCTGAAAGCATCATGTAAATAATATATATAATATGTAATCAATATAACTTATTTTTAAGACAGCAACAAACTCTGTACCACATCGGATGTCATTCCCTTGCTGTAAATGCTAGCTCTGATCAAGTTGTTTGCAGGGGGTTTAGGTTAATCAACTAGTTCTTGCAATATTTCGTCATGGGAGTCATGCTTGAAGTTTAGAAGTAATGAATATTCAGACATGTCATTTAAAGCATGTTGAGAAATTAGGTGATTTCAAATGTAAAAGAAACAAAAACATGTAAACCTCTAAAACAAAATTGAACTTCACTCTGTTTCATGACTCCATATCAGTGACTAAAACCACCATTTCAAGCTCTAAAATGAGCTCTAAATTCGAACTGTCAACCGAGACTGGGATGCAGTACATGGTTCTACACTTGAGTATTTTAATAATAAATTTTTTTTTAAATATCTGAACATTCGAACAATGTTAATGTGGTATAAACAGAAAAAAATGACTTTGGTCTGTTGTGAAATTGAAAGACAATGGACATCGCAACTCCTCTTTACAACATGGCTAATATCTTGGTTGTGCATTATCGTTCAGTATTCCAGCACTCATGAATAATTCTTTACATGGCAACTTATTTTGTTAAATAGCTTTATTACCTGTCCTTTCCTCTTAAATCACTCTTCCTCCATGTCATTTTTTTACTTAGATGTTGCTGCTTTGTCCAAGGAGCTGGATGAGTTTGAGATGCGTAAGATAGAGGCACGGGCAGTAACAGGTGTTTTGGCCTCCCACCCCAACAGCACAGATGTTCACATCAGCAGTCTGTCTCTCACCTTTCATGGACAAGAGTTACTGAGTGACACGAGCCTGGAGCTCAACTCTGGCAGGCGTTATGGCCTCATTGGCCTTAATGGCACAGGTATGGAAGTTAAGTGACACTGAAGCTGATTGTTTCATATTTGTATATACAGTTAAAGTCAGAATTATTAGCCTACCTGTTTATTTTTCCCCCAATTTCTGTTTAACAGAGAGAGGATTTATTCAACACATTTCTAAGCATAATAGTTTTAATAACTCATTTCTAATAACTGATTTATTTTATCTTTGCCATGATGACAGTAAATAATATTTGACTAGATATTTTTCAAGACACTTCTATACAGCTTAAAGTGACATTTAAATGCTTAACTAGGTTAATTAGGTTAACTAGGCAGGTTAGGGTAATTAGGCAAGTTATTGTATAATGATAGTTTGGTCTGTAGACTATCGAAAAAAAGCTTAAAGGGTTAATAATTTTGACCTTAAAATGGTTTTTGAAAAATAAAAACTGCTTTTATTCTAGCCGAAATAAAACAAATAAGATTTTCTCCAGAGGAAAAAATATTATCAGACATACTGTGAAGATTTCCTTGCTCTGTTAAACATCATTTAAGAAATATTTAAAAAAGAAAAAAATATTCAAAGTGGGGCTAATAATTCTGACTTCAACTGTAAACCTGTTCCTAAAGGTTAGCATGTACTCAAACAGACATGTGGAACATTTAGGACACCTGCTTAAATTTCAATTTTTCCCATTCATATGTTTAAAAATGATCAGATTTTTGGCAGGTCTTATTATCTGGAAAATAAAAGCTCATATGTACAACAAAATAAAACATTAACAAAAATAAGTCAGGCACATGTAGTCATATGCTTGATCATCAGAAGTTTTATCAGTGTGTTGGTCTGGAGACGCAGCATGGTGGTGCAGTGGGTAGCGCAATCGCCTCATAGCAAGAAGGTTGCTGTTCGAGCCCCAGCTGGGTCAGTTGGCATTTCTGTGCGGGGTTTGCTTGTTCTCCCTGTGTTCGTGTGGGTTTGCTCCGGGAGCTCTGGTTTCCCCCACAAGTCCAAAAACATGTGCTATAAGTGAGTTGGGTAAGTTAAGTTGTCCGTAGTGTATGAGTGTGAATGAGAGTGTATGGATGTTTCCCAGTGATGGGTTGTGGCTGGAAGGCCATCTGCTGCGTAAAACTTATGCTGGATAAGTTGGCGGTTCATTCCGCTGTGGCGACCCCAGATTAATAAAGAGAATAAGCTGAAAAGAAAATGAATGAATTAATGAATGAATGGTCTGGAGACTTCAGCTGTGTGTTAACAGTGCCCATCCCACATCTAAAACTGAGCCAACCTTGGGGCATCAAAAGAAAACAAAATAATTGACTGTGTTGCAATTTTATTCCCTTTTTTTGTTATTTTTATTCCTTTATCATTTGTTTCACACCTATATGCTACAACCTGGATCACACAAGTTTTGGAGACAGGGTTTGGGAGAGGTTTAATAAAGAACTCAAATGGGAAGTCAACTTTCCCAAATGTGAGGAAAATGAAACTCACAATAACACCATTTTGATATGTTCATACTACTGCTCTTCTCTGGTGTCTATGAAGATCCACATCATCTCGACCTCAGCATCAACAATCAATCATTTCTTCCCCACCCCATTCCCTAAACTCAAGTTATTTTTATTTACTATTTCTCATTATTATTTGTTTTTTTTCTGCTAACTGCTAACTTATCCAGCATATGTTTTATGTAGCGGATGCCCTTCCAGCTGCAACCCAACACTGGGAAACACCCATACACACTCATTCACACGTAGAATATGGCCAATTTAGCTTATTCAATTCACCTGTACCGCATGTCTTTGGACTGTGGGGGAAAACAGAGCACCCGGAGGAAACCTACACCAACACGGGGAGAAAATGCAAATTCCACACAGAAATGCCAACTGACCCAGCCGGGGCTCGAACCAATGACGTTTTTGCTGTGAGGCAACAGTGCTAACTACTGAGTTTTATTTTTTACTCATGGTTATTGTTAAACCTGATGTATGTACTTTTGTTTTTGTTGAAAATAAATAAACATAATTGAATAAAATAAGAATACTGAAGGGCGTCATGGTGGCAGAGTGGGTAGTACGATCGCCTCAAAGCAAGAAGGTTGCCGTTTCGAGTTGCATGTTCTCCCCGTGTTTGCTCCCTGTGTTTGCCTTGTGTTTGGGTTTCCCCCACAGTCCTGCACAGAAATGCACTATAAGTAAATTGGATGAACTAAAGTGGCCATAGTGGATGAGTGTGTATGAATGCAAGAGTGTAGTGGAAGAGTGGAATGTGAGAGTGGAAGGGCATCCGCTGCATAAAACAATGCTGGAATAGTGGGAAGTTCATCGCGCTGTGGCGACTCCTTATAAATAAAGGACTAAGCTGAAGGAAAATAAATGACTGAAAGAATACTAAAATGTTATTGCAATAATCCAGTCAAAGTCCAGACCTCATCCTGACTGAAATGCTGTGACGAGAGCTGTGCAGAAACTCCAAAACTCTTCCTGAATGATCTGAGAGACTGTTAAGGTCACGCAGAGAATGATAATTACTGCTAAAAGTGAGTCCGCAGTCATCTGAATTATGGAGTGTCCTGTTTGTCACTCATGATTTTCTATCTTGGCTTTATTTATAAATAAATGATGACAGAGTGTGAGGTGTCATGTGATGTTGTTTTATCTTTCACATTTTAAGATCTGCTAAGGATCATATAGATTTGTTTTTTTATTATGTCCTGATATTTAAAACCAATGCCTTTTACAGCCAACGTTTAATTAACAAATATGATCAAAAGCACTAATCTCAGGTTAGAGGCTTTCTTGGATATTAATTTTTTGAACCTGTTTTGTAGGTAAGTCAATGCTGCTGTCTGCCATTGGCCACCGAGAAGTTCCCATCCCAGAACACATAGACATTTTCCATCTGACACGTGAGATGGCCCCGAGTGAGAAGACAGCGCTGCAGTGTGTAATGGAGGTTGATGAAGAGAGGATAAAGCTAGAGAAGGAGGCTGAGCGACTGGCTCATGAGGACTGTAAGTTACACACGTTTGAATTCATCCACATTACATATGCTCACAATCAACATGGTATACTTGTCTCATTATCGGTGGTTATGCATTTCTGTTCATGCATTTGCCCTGATGTTATTAATAAGTAGCTCAAGTAATCCAAAACTTCTTTTCTTTTACTTTTTCTCTGCGCTACAGCAGAGTGTGAGAAGCTGATGGAGATCTATGAGCGTTTAGAGGAGTTGGACGCAGATAAAGCTGAAGTTCGAGCTTCACGAATCCTCTTTGGACTCGGTTTTGCCCCTGATATGCAGCGAAAAAAACTGAAAGACTTCAGTGGAGGCTGGAGAATGCGTGTGTCACTTGCCAGGTGGGAAGTGTGATTTTTAAATGTTCCTTCAGTTTCAGAGTGGGTTAAAAACAAACACAAGGGTGTGATTTTTATTCTTCCTTCAATTAAAGGCCGGTCAAGCCCTGCAGTTTTTTTTTTTTACTTTGTAAAGTTGTTACATTTTACAGACAATTATGTTTTATGATGAAGATGGATTTTATTGAAAAGTTAATATGTGGAATTAATCATCTCTGCTTAGAATTAGTTTACCACTTTAATTCATATGATAATATTGAAGCATTAAAGTTTCCCTTTGTTTTGTTTTTTAGAGCGCTTTTCATAAAGCCCTTCATGCTGTTGTTAGATGAACCTACTAACCACCTGGATCTGGATGCCTGTGTGTGGCTAGAAGAAGAACTTAAGTCGTGAGCACTTTTTATTTATGTTCATGTCCTAGTATTTATGCAATCAAATAAGATGAAAATCTAAAGGCATTGTAGTTTATTTGACTAACTATTAGTTGGAAACAAAGTATTTTTCAAATGAGTATGTTTTTGTTATATTTTTTCTTTCAGTTTTAAGCGAATTCTTGTACTCATCTCACATTCTCAAGACTTTCTCAATGGTGTGTGCACAAACATCCTTCATCTCCACCAGAGGAAGCTCAAGTACTACACTGTGAGTGTTGTGCTGTTGTTTGTTTTGTTTTTTGCTCACTGTTGATAGGTGAATAATCTCCAGGGTTCCCATGCTTCTTGAAAGTACTCCTTGAAAGACATGAATTCAAGGCCTGGAAAGTACCTAAAACAAACATAGGTACTTGAAAGGTCTTGAATTTTAAAGCTTAAGATGTTATTTCAACAATTGTTCGGTACTACTTTCTAAAACTGAATGAAACTAAGAAATGTTTAATTTAAAGATCTTAAATTTCAATCTTACATCAACTATAACAGAAAAGGGATTTTAGCAGTATTTTAGAAACGTCATTTGAATATTGCCAGGACTGAAGTCAACAAATTTTATAAAAGTTCTTTGAACGGGACTTTAAAAAAGGTCAACATTATTAAAAATGACATTAAAAACTTTATCATTATGATATTTTATTGTAAATATTAAGTATAAGTTAAATGTTAAGTACAGGAAGGACTTTTATGGCACTATATATGCTGGGGATGTGAATTGCAAAGGTGCTCGATTTAAAATATTAGTGATTTAAAACGTCCTTGAAAGTCCTTGAATTTGGTGTCCACAAAAGATTGGGAATCCTGAATCTGTTGAAGGCAGTTAAAAAGAAAGTTCACAATCAAAAGTGTCAACATTTATTTATCCTCATTTTATTTCAGACTTGTAAAATTTTGAAAAATGTTTGTTTTTTTATTGATATATTCGAAATATAAATTAATTTCATTCATTCATTTTCTTTTCGGCTTAGTCCCTTTATTAATTAGGGGGCACCACAGCGGAATGAACCACCAACTTATACAGCATCAGTTTTACGCACTGGGAAACATCCATACACACTCACTCACACACATACACTACGGTCAATTTTAGCTTACCCAATTCACCTATAGCGCATGTCTTTGGACTGTGGGGGAAACCAGAGCACCTGGAGGAAACCCACACGAACACAGGGAGAACATGCAAACTCCACACAGAAATGCCAACTGACCCAGCGGAGGCTTGAACCAGCGACCTTCTTGCTGTGAGGCGACAGCGCTACTCACTGTGCCACCACACCGCCCCATATACATTTGTTCAATTATTCTTTTTTTTTTTTTTGGCTCAGTCCCTTTTTTCATCTAGGGTCGCCACAGCGAAATGAACCGATAACTTATCCAGCATATGTTTTTACGCCGCAGATGCCCTTCCAGCTGCAACCCATCACTGGGAAACACCCATACACACTCATTCACACACATTAACTACGGACAATTAGCTTACCCAATTCACCTATTCCGCATGTCTTTGGACCTGTGGGGGAAACCGAAGCACCCGGAGGAAACCCACGTGAACACGGGGAGAACATGCAGACTCCACAAATAAATGTCAACTGAACCAGCCGAGGCTCGAACCAGTGATCTTCTTTCTGTGAGGCGATCGTGCTACCCACTGCACCACCGTGACACACCATATAAATTACTTCTTTATATTTATTATTTTAAATTTAACATTTCAAACGTAATTCAAATGTTTCAAATTTAATATTTAAAAAGTCAGGTTTGGAGTGACAGTGATGGCCAAATTTAAATGTTACAGTGCATTATGTTGCATCTTATATAAAAAATAGAGATCCAACATCGAGAATCATGAATGAAGCTAAGCCAGTGTCTAGAACGGTGAAACACAATATCTTTATTCTTTGCAAAAAGTCTGTAACATAATGTCTTTTGTCAAGTCTTAGATGGTGGGAGATTTCATTCTTTTATTACTGTTGCTAAATATGAACAGAAATTGGTCAAATGCTACACTCATCAGTCATCACATATACGAGTCATCACGCACACTCATTTCAAAGTTTAAGAGCAGAGAAATGATGTCCTGTAATGTAATGAAAGGTTTGTTTTAGGGGAACTATGACCAGTATGTAAAGACCAGGGAGGAGCTGGAGGAAAACCAGATGAAGCGGTACAACTGGGAGCAGGACCAGATAGCTCACATGAAGGTGAAGCTGTGCATATTTATGCTATATTTATACACTACCTGACAAAAGTCTTGTCGCCGATCCCAGTTGTAAAAGCAACAAATAATAACTTGACTTCTAGTTGATCATTTGGAAAAGTGGCAGAAGGTAGATGTTTCAGATGAATCATCTGTTGAACTGCATCTTAATCATCACAAATACTGCAGAAGAACTTTTGGAACCCGCATGGACCCAAGATTCAGAGAAATCAGTCAAGTTTGATGAAGGAAAAATCATGATTTGGGGGTACATTCAATATGGGGCGTGGGAGAGATCTGCAGCGTGGATGGCAACATCAATAGCCTGAGGTATCAAGACATTTGTGCTGCCCGTTACATTACAAACCACTGGAGAGGGCAAATTCTTCAGCAGGATAGCGCTCCTTCTCATACTTCAGCCTCCACATCAAAGTTCCTGAAAGCAAAGAAGGTCAAGGTGCTCCAGGATTGGCCAGTCCAGTTACCAGATATGAATGAGCATGTCTGGGGTAAGATGAAGAAGGAGGCATTGAAGATGAATCCAAAGAATCTTGATGAACTCTGGGAGTCCTGCAAAAAAGCTTTCTTTGCCATTCCAGATAACTTTATTAATAAGTTGTTTGAGTCATTGCAGAGATGTATGGATGCAGTCCTCCAAGCTCAGGGGAGTCATACACAATATTAATTCTTTTTCCACTCCACCATGACTTTATATTTTATACTGTTCATTATTTCTGTTAAGTGACAAGACTTTTGTCAAAGCAAAGTCAGACCTTACTGTCCTAATTAAATAATGAAAAATCAAGGCATGATCATATTTTATTTTGGTAAAAGAAGCGTCATCTAGAGGACTTTGCCTTTCATATAAGCCACTTCTGATACCAAATGATCAACTAGAAGTCAAGTTATTATTTGTTGTTCCTAAAACTTGCATAGGCGACAAGACTTTTGTCACAGTAGTGTATTATTTTCTTTCGTTGCACTAAATGCTTTTTTTGGTGAAAATAACATCAAATTTATTCCTTTTACCTCCTGTAGAACTATATTGCCCGTTTTGGTCATGGTTCTGCAAAACTAGCCCGCCAAGCTCAAAGCAAAGAAAAAACACTGCAGAAAATGGTAGCCTCTGGCCTAACAGCTCGAGTGATGAATGATAAGGTTTGTCACGTTGACCAAAACACATCAACACACACCGTAGCTAGCCTGTGAGCCTTTGGAGTTTTTGCATGTCACTTTCTATTGCCTAAGATCTGTTATCAGCATTAATGTAGTAATGCTAGCTTGATCAGTTGCACAATGCAACAGTATGATCAAGACAAAAGAAATGGAAAATGAGAAAACATAGACATGATTGTTCTTAAGCTCCTATGTAGCATATTTATAAAAAATAAGTAAATAAAAATATTTAATGAAATAATAAACATTAGTTGTTTCTTTAAAAAATGATTTTATAATTTCTACGACAGGAAATTGCTAGTTTTATTCATCCACGTTTATTTACCCACCCTCAGGCCATCCAAGATGTAAACATTTGTTCTTCAGTAGAACAGTAAAGAAGATTTTTAGCTGAAAATGTGGTCTTCATATTCAAAGAACATACATATGCAAGTTATAATTACTTTTTGGGGCTCCTAACAATGCTCTTAGGCCTTATGAATTGAAATGATTACTCGGTGCAACAAACTGAACATTATTTACATGCCAGACTGAATGGCAGAAAAAAAGGTAAATAATATTCAGTTTTGGTTCAAGTCCTTAATTTAAGACTTTGAATCTCAAAGTGATGGCACCCATTGACATTCATTATATGGTTAGCAGAGGACAATGGTTTCAGCTAAACAACTTCTTTACTGATCTACCTGTGGGTGAGTAAATCAAATTTTCATTCTTGGATGAACTAAACTTTTAAATGTTGTACTAAACCAGTGTTTCTCAACCACGTTTCTGGAGGACCACTGACATTGCATGTTTTGGATGTCTCCTTGGTCTGTCACACTCATTACAGGTCTTTCAGTCTCTGCTAATGAGCTGATGATCTGGATCGGGTGTATTTGGTTATGGAGCAGAGCTGGTGGTCCTCTAGGAACATGGTTGAGAAACACTGTACTAAACTGTACTGATATTCCTATAACCACGGCTTAAACCTTTGTCAGGTATTTTAACCATACCTTTCTTCTTCAGACTTTGTCATTTTATTTTCCTCCTTGTGGGACAATTCCTCCTCCTGTTATCATGGTGCAGAATGTCAGCTTCAGATACTCCAGTGACACAGTGAGTCCACAGCCTCTCACACAGTCTGACACACTGCTAGCTCATTTACACTGCATTGTCTGGCTTGAAAGTTTTGTTTTACTACTCCCACTGCATGTTGCCATATGCAGTCCTTTGTCTGAATCACAGACATGTCTAATTTTGTCAAAGCCTACATTACAAGAGAACAGTGAAGTCCACACCAAAGCCACTGCGATAATGACAGAGAAGAATGATATTGTTGGAATTATTTTCCGATATTTTTTTTTCAGACTGATGAACTATAAAAAACAAACTTAAAGCCTGATGAGCTTGGTCTTTACTTGACAACAAAACAGCAGCACACACTTCTGATGAACAGAATGTTACCATGCATTGTTTGTTCTACTATAATGATTATTATTGCTAACATTCTTGGTGAAAATGGGTCTTAAATCTGAAACTTAATAAATATACCTTATTTTATTTTACCAGCAAATTATTTATAAGAACTTGGAGTTTGGCATTGACCTGGACACACGGGTTGCACTTGTGGGTCCCAATGGGGCAGGGAAATCCACACTTCTCAAGCTGCTGATGGGAGAGGTCAGTTATGAAAAGCGAGATGTGAAGGTGTTTACAGATCAGATCCATCCATAAAGTTTTAAAAGTGTGTCATTATCATTTGTTCTCTTGTGTTTATGTCTCCGGAAGCTGCTCCCTACAGATGGAATGATAAGGAAACACTCACATGTCAAGATTGGCAGGTATCACCAGGTACTGTCTTAATGGAAAATGCTGTATTATGATTATTTTTAATGTTCTGGGGTCTCATTTATAAAGCTTTGTGTTGAAACTTTACTAAAAGTGGACATAGGCAATAATGCTGAATTTGCTTTTGGAGATTCATAAAACCTTGTGCATGCACATCTTCTTGCAACTTTTACTTTTTAAATGACAGCCGACCTGAGAAATTTGCATACGGGGAAAAGTCTTTATCTCACATTTCAGGTTATTAAGAGGAAGTGGTCCAATATGTGATGAAAGACTTTTCCATGTACACTGTTAATTCATTTATTAAGGATTTGGGATTTAATGAGCAGAAAAAGAAAAGCGTAAACAGCCAATGGACATAGGATGTAGCTGTGTCTACTTTTGGCCACTGTACTGAAGAGGGAGGGTCTGTGGGCAGGCCTTGACTTTTCTCTGATCTTTCAATCCAATAGAACAAAAACTAGGGCATTTTTCATCATTTGCAAAAAAAATTGAATCCTATAAAAGGCATCAGATCAATTAATTCGACTATGAAATTATATATTATTTCTTTAATTTCTGATTGAATTCTATATATTTGGATTAGACACTTTATACTTTTTAAGAGATTGAATGTGTACATGTGTTTTTATTTGTATTCAATTTGTTTCATAAATGTTTTAGAACATAAAAAGTAATTAAAATAGGTATATGAATAAAATTATTATCCAAAGGATAAGGCAAAAAGAATGATCATCCAACACAGGCAAAATCATCCAAAGTTTTCACGTCCTTAATTAAAATGCTGCTTTGAATAGAATGAAATGTGTCTTATGAAAAACACCAGTTCACAGGTGCTGCACGAGCTGCTGTTTGAAGAAAAGATTTACATCCCGCAGTTCATGCTGCAGATAATGCAGTTGGTTTGGCCAACAAGACAATAAAAACAAGTGGTCCAATATGGAAAAAAAACTGAAAAACAGTTAAAAACTTAACTGTTCGTTCATTTATTAAGGATTAGGGATCAAATGAGCAGAAAAAGACAAAAAAGTAAACAGCCAATGGACATAGGATATAGTTGTATCCACTTTTGGCCACTTTACTGAAGAGGGGAGGGTCTGTGGGCAGGTATTGACTATTTCATTCGAATAGTAGGGGAATTAAATAGTAGCAAAAAATTTAAATCTTATTAAAAGCATCAGATCAATTAAACACTTTGTCAATAGGCTATTTTATGCGTCGACTATGAAATAATATAATTTGGATTTTTTTACATTTCTGACCAGCTCCTGTATATTTGTTTTATAAAATTATATATATTTCTATAACTCCTTTATACTTTTTTTACAGTTTGAATGTGTACATATGCTTTTATTTGTATTAAATTAGTTTAACAAATGTTTTAGAACATGTAAAGTAATTAAATTAGGAGTCTGAATAAAATGATTAGGAATTGATCATCCAACACAATGCAATATCATCCAAAGTTTTTATTCAAAGCTTAAGTGCTGCTTTTGAAATGATTAAAAACATAGTAAAGACTATACACATTAAATAAAACATTCACTAACCTTTGTCTTATGAAAAACACTAGTTCACTGGCGCTGCATGAGCTGCTGTTTGAAGTGAGGATGAAGTGGCCATACTATTTCAGAAATCTCATTTGCAGTCTAATAAGTATTTTTCATTTTGCCCCAAAAAACAAGATTAAACACATCAGGACTGGTTAGAGAACATCCTACTTTATAATGTTTCACTTCCAATTCAAAACCTATTATTATCAATGACAAAGTTTGTCTCTCAAGCTCGCTTCAGTGCTTTATATGAATGAGCTCACAGGTGGAGAGCAGACAGTGTTTAGCTGCTCCATTTTAGAAATCCTATTTATTCAAATTGCTGCACCAACATTCCCCCTTTACTAATGCTCTAGTCTAAAGTCTTGCAATCAGACTCTTAATTCCACACTCAAGACTCCAGCATAGTGATCATACCTTCTGTTATTGGGCCTCTCCTTTTTTAATGATTTGATAAATCATTTATTTAAATGTTTATTATTATTAAGTATATTTATTTAAATGAAATATTTTACATGGTGTTTTCTTGTATGTTATAACACATTTTTGAGATGCAGGTGTAAATTGTAATTCCTCTTTATTGTACGCATGATCATGGATACACATGGAGTTTACTTACAGCTGCAGGACATTCTCCTGTAAAGTTTGTTTTTCGTAGATCACAACCTTTGTGTGGAAGTGGCTTCTGGGATGTCATTTAGAAGTGTGTCACATTAGTCAATTTTTACATACACTACATTTACATTTAATCATAATTTGACATAATTGTGTTCGTAGTAAGTATTGTCCGTGGCATCATGTTTGTCCTGCAGCATCTGACTGAGCAGCTGGAGCTCGATCTGTCTCCTCTGGAGTACATGATGAAGTGCTTCCCAGAAATCAAAGAGAAGGAGGAGATGAGGAAGATCATTGGACGTTATGGCCTGACAGGGAAGCAGCAGGTACCTGTGTGGTTGTTTAATGTACAGAGTGAGGGGTACTATAGCACCAGATAAAACAGTACACTGTACTTGCTTTATTCATATTTTGTTTGTTTCTTTAGACTGTCCTCTCCATTTTTATAGGTCAGTCCCATCAGGAACTTATCTGATGGCCAGAAGTGTCGGGTGTGTTTCGCCTGGCTAGCATGGCAGAATCCACACATGCTGTTTCTGGATGAGCCAACCAATCATCTGGACATAGAGACTATTGATGCTCTGGCTGAGGCCATCAATGAGTTTGAAGGAGGAATGATGCTGGTTAGTCACGACTTCAGACTTATTCAGCAGGTAGGTCTTTGAGGACAAAGCCAGGAGATGGAAAACATTATTAGGGACAGACTTAATAAACAGGGCAAATTAGTTAAGTCTGCAATCTCGTGAAGTTCACTGAAAATGATACTACTGGCAATTTGCAAATGAAAGAACATAATCCAGTAGAAGTTTGCATAATGACTAATGCAACTTACTATAGATGGGGATAAAAATGTTCACAGACATCCCAAGTCTCTGGGAAGCTAATGGACTCTTCCGTGTATTCATAATGGCTCCCTGAACGATCGTGAATGAGATATAGTATCCCGGAAATTGAGGCGTCTTCCCGCAACCCCATCACCATGTCAACATGTTCTTGCGCTGCAGCATAAAGGCGGAGTACCTATATTTAAGGCTAATTCTGAATCATAAGTTGGCTAAGCCTGAGTCAAAAGTTAGTGAACAAATTGGTGGAGGAATTTTTTATATGACAGCAGCCAAAATTAATGCACTGTCGTCATTACATTAATAAAGGACTAAATTACAACTCTAAGACTGCAATTACAATACATGGCCTTAAGAATAACTTGAATAACTATAAGAGAATCACTATAAATAGTAAGTATGATACAGGGTTTAAAATACAGGGAAATGTATTGTTGTAATCGCATTAAGAAACGTTGTGGACAATCAAACACAGACTGGGACATGCATATTTAGGATCCCATGTGGATAATCAGAGTCTGTGTTTTTGTTCTGATAGACCTTTTACAAGGATTTATAAGAGAACAAGAAAACAATGGTGTTCGAGGCTCACTGTATGCCTTTTCTATGTACTGAACTATTATTATTCATTTTTATGATATGGCACACAGTTTACATTTAACTGGATATCTGCATTGTGTGATTTAATCGCTTTTCTATCTCATTCTAGGTGGCACAGGAAATTTGGGTCTGTGAAAAGCAAACCATCACCAAGTGGAAAGGGGACATTTTAGCTTACAAAGAGCACTTAAAATCAAAAATTGACAAACAGACTCATGATATATAAAGACTGGACAATGTTATTTACCAAGGACTGACTTCCCTCCTGTTTCCCAAAGGTGCTTGACCGAAGGAATATTGAGAACTCTCAAGAGCAATCGTTCTCTGGTTATATCTTCTAATGCACTCCTCAGATTTCCCAGCATCAGAACGTCTGTTTTATTCAATATTGTAAAGGCAATAATGGTTAATTGAAAAAAATGGAGAACATCACAGTAACATCAACATTATCATTCAGGAAAAAACTCTGAATATGCCACGTCAACCCTTAACATCACCATCCCGACAATGAATGGAAACATAAAATATGTTTAAACTGAACAGTGTGATCTAAACTTCAGTAATGCATTCATGTGAATATATACTTCCACATTCCTGTTACTTCCTCATTGTTTTAATGCAAGATGAGCTGGGGTATTTATTTAGGTGAAACCGGTCTAGGAAAAAGTCATGTCACACTTTGCATAAATCTATAAAAATAATTTTTCACTTCTCTTTCCTTTGACTTATTACCTGCTTTATCAGAGCTCATCACAGCGGAATGAACCGCCATTTACTCTGGCAGTTGTTTTACACATGGGATGCTTTTCCAGTCGCAACCCAGCACTGAGTACAACCTCCAGTGATGGGAAACACCCACACACTCACCTATTCACATTCTATGGACAATTTAGTTGATCAAGTTCACCTATATCACATGTCTTTGGACTGTAGAGGAAAACACTCTGAGGAAACCCACATAAACATGCGGGAAACATGCGCACTTCACACAGAAAGGCCTCCTGGCCCAGCTGGTTCTCGAGCCAGAGGCCTTCTTGCTGTGAGGTGACAGTGCTAACCCCTTAATCACCATGCCGCCCATAAAGAGAATCTTATTGTAGCAGTGTAATGAGGAATGAGGAATCTATATGGTTTCTTAATATTTTGTAATGTAGCCAACGTCAAACACAAAACCAGACTCGTTTCACAATGAGATACATTTATCATATCTAGTGAGAAGCAGCTCTCTTTCTCAAAAAATACCCAGTCATACAGTTTTCCGTTGTTAGGAAATGTTGCAACTGATACAGTGTCTAAGTATGTATTTCTAACTTAGCTATACTTTAGGATAAAAACTTATTTACTAATGTGACAAGAGCCTCTATAAGAGATCTTGTCCCCCATTTAGAAAGGGAAACACATGTGTGTGCAATGTCAAAACCACCAGTCTTGTGGTTGCGCATCTGCATCTGTCCAGAGCACTCAGTCTGTTTTCGTTGTATTATTAATAATTAGTTTATCCTCTGAAAAAAACTGAGTATCATGTTTGATCACAAGGGTAAATGTCATATGTCATTCTCTTCCACCTACACTCTTAAACAACACATACCCTTTCTAAAGCTTTTAGACTGCAGGTATGTGTTGGGTTTCAATGAGATGACGAATTATCAAGCATGTAAAAAAAAAAAAACAACTACGCCCTTGCTTTCACAACTATAAGATTTCATCTTTACTGACAGCAAGATAAACATTGCTTCCTCGTTGAAGTCGCAGATACTTCTAAACTTTTCTGTGCAGTGCTCCATCTTTTTGCGATGAAGGAAACCAAAAACTCTGCAGTCAAATTCCTCCTAATTCTCATCATTGTACAAGGAGCCATGGGCCGTGCGATTGATTCATTGGTAAGATGAACAAACCTACAGTATACTCATACTGTGAATACATTCTTTTTATTTTCACATTGATCTCTAGGTTTAGTGTATGATAGTGAGCTAACAGGAAAGCTTTAGACAAACAATGTAACTTAGTGAGTGCCTTTATGACTCGATGCTAAGATTTTACTTCTTGAACTTTTATGTTTCTGAAGATTAAATTATGACTAGGGTTCCTTGTATTATTATTACTTTTATCCTTGATTTAGTGTAATGAATGTACAGTTGAAGACAAAATTATTTGCCCTTCTGTGAAATTAATTGCCTAGTTATTAACCTGGTTTGTCTTTAAATTGCATTTTAAACTGATTACTTCTAAATATCTAGTTAAATATTATGTACTGTCCATCATGGTAAAGACAAAAGAAATTAGTTATTCAAACTTTTTTTATATATATATATGTTTTTTACACACACTTAGGTCACACTTTACAATAAGGTTTCATTAGTTAATGTATTTACTAACATGAACTATATTTGTACAACGTTTACCTAATGCATTGACTCATTTACTAGTACATTATTGACATCCAAATCCATGCTTGTTAACGTTAGTTATTGCACTGTGCATTAACATGAATTACCACTGAACAACTGTATTTTCAACATGAACAAATACTGTAATAAATCTGTTGGTCATTGTTTGTGTTTGTTACATACATTAATTAATACAACCTTATTGTAAAGTGTTGCCCATACCCATGAAATATTTAAAAAAATACTTGCAATTTAACTAAAAAAAAGTGTCGCTGTTGTTGGATAAATGCATTCTTGTCTACACTTTTTGTTTTGAGGTGATGATTGAGTACTTTCTTTCAAATGCGCACACTTTTCAATTAAATGAATACATAACCTTGAAGGTACGAATTTGATGGCTAAAATGAAAACAGTGCAATTTCTTTTCTCCATTTTAAATCAGGAACAGTCTTCAGGGGACATCAGTTGGTCAGGATCTGGGGAAGGAGCCCAAGGCCTAGATCAAGTGAAATCAGTCATCATAGGACCTGAATTAATGCAGGTTATACTAAGAAATATATTTTGAAATATTATACACTGAAAATATCAGAAAGTATTCTAAAGATTTATCTTTGTTTATATTTAGGAACAAAATGAAATCCCGGACTACTGATTGAAGAAGACACTGCCTGCCCAACATTAAGATTCTTCAAAATAATTCATTGAAATTACAGTTTCTAAGAGATGACATAAATATATCTAATTTGATTCTACCCTTAATGAGTAAATGCAAAATTAAAGCTAACATTTTAAAGTGTTTGAGATTAGATATTGACTTATATTGTCTGATCGCTTCAATAAAAGGCAGTCAAATAATGAGCTTTTCTCTTTCATTTGCTTTTTGTCCCAATAAGAAGCTTTTGTAGAATGAAAGGATTTCATGGATGTCAAAGGTTCATGATGGAGGCATCAATGAATGCTTGCAAAACTTTATTTTTGAACAGTTTACATTTGACTGGATGTATATTTGACTTTTTTCTTCATATTTATCTTATACATGGAGCCTTAACTAGTAAGAACTGGGGCGACAGACGTGATTGCAATATTGTACCAAATTTGTGTCATTTTTATCTTGATGTCTGAAAAAATTAGATTGAAAAATATTCAGGATTTTTTCAGTTGTTTCAAACAAACAGTTGAACATACACGTACCGGCCACTGTATTAGGTACACCTTACCAGTACCAGGTTGGACCCCATTTTTGCCTTCAGAACTTCTTTGTAGCATAGATTCAACAAGGTACTGGAAATATTCCTCAGAAATTTTGGTCTATATTGACATGATAGCATCACACAGTTGCTGCTGATTTGTGGGCAGCACATCTATGATGCGAGTCTCCTGTTCCACCACATCCCAGAGATGCTCTATTGGATTGAGATCTGGAGATTGTGGAGGCCATTTGAGTACAGTGAACTAATGGTCATGTTCAAGAAACCAGTCTGAGATGACTTGCACTTTATGACATGGTGCGTTATCCTGCTGACTGTAGCCACAAGAAGATGGGTACACTGTGGTCATAAAGGAATGGACATGGTCAGTAACAATACTCGGGTAGGCTGTGCCGATGCTCAATTGGTACTAATGGGTGCAAAGTGTGCCAAGAAAATATCCCCCACACCATTACACCACCAGCAGCAGCCTGAACTATTGATACAAGGCAGAATGGATCCATGTTTTCATGTTGTTGACGTGAAATTCTGACCCTACCATCTGAATGTCACAGAAGAAATTGAGAATCATCAGACCAGGCAATGTTTTTCAAATCTTCTATTGTCCAATTTTGGTGAGTCTGTGCAAATTGTAGCCTCAGTTTCCTGTTCTTAGCTGACAGCAGTGGCACCCGGTTTGGTCTTCTGCTGCTGTAGACCATCTGCCTCAAGGTTTGACGCATTGTGTATTCACAGATGCTCTTCTGCATCAGTTGTAACGAGTGGTTATTTGAGTTACTGTTGCCTTTCTATCAGCTGGAACCAGTTTGGCCATTCTCCTCTGACCTCTGGCATCAACAAGGCATTTGCGCTCACAGAACTCTCACTGCCGCTCACTGGATATTTTCTCTTTTTCGGACCATTCTCTGTAAACCCTAGAGATGGTTGTGCATGAAATTCCCAGTAGATCAGTTTCCGAAATACTCAGACCAGCCCGTCTGGCACATTCAAAGTCCCTTAAATCACCTTTCTTCCCCATTCTGATGACTCTGTTTGAACTGCAGCAGATCGTCTTGACCATGTCTACCTGCCTAAATGTATTGAGGTGCTGCCATGTTATTGGCTGATTAGAAATTTGTATTAACGAGCAGTTGGCCAGGTGTACCTAATAAAGTGGCCCTTGAGTGTATAGTAGACTAAGATTTAGAGTTTATGTGTCTTAAAAATAAAATAGTAATTCTGTACTTGATAGCATTCAAGACAATTTAGGGCAATTTAAGCTGCATTCATTTCAAGGTTTGTGCTCAAAAAGTGGTTAACAGGTGATAAATTGATTACAACTAAATATAAATGATAACCATAAAATCCCCTTAAAATGCAGAATTAAAAACATAACTGAACTGCAATATTTTAACTAAAACATTTTATAAACTAAAATATGGTTTTAGGAAATGCCAGTAAAGTGAAATGTCAATACCTCTTTCTCATGTTTAGGCATTAATAATTTCAATTAATTAAATAAATTAAATTTCCTGATTTATGTAATTACCAGTGGTTTTCAGTCCTGGTGTCCCACCATTCTGCACAATTTGCATGTCATCCTTATTTGACATACCTGATTCAGATCATTGGCTCATTGGAGAGCTCCATGAACTGAACTGATTGTGTCAGATAACCCAGACAAGCAAAACTGTGCAGAGTCCCAGGATCAGGAAAACCACCTCTTCAGGGGGAATAGGACAAGAGTATAACTGTCAAATTGGTAGGGGGCCAAGGCCTCACTGTTCTCTAGTCTCATGGAGGCCAGACTAATAAAAGAAAAAGTTAAGACAGTAAAGAAGGAGAGAGGACCAGGACTGGGGTATTTCATAATGTTCTTTTATTTATGTCTGTGTGTCAGTGGATCGTGAGGAGCAAGGAGAGTGAGGGAACGGCACATGGAGTCATGACCAGCCATCAGGTGTCAGTAGCAGTAAAATCTAATGAGAAACTCTGGGGTTTTGACGTCTGCAGGCATGCTTATCATCCATGCCATGCCCAACAGTCCAATGCCAGCCTGTTACTGGGCTGTTCAAAGCTGCAGTGAACTTTTCACAATGGTTCCAAGCTTCCTCATGAATGAATCATGTTCTCTGTCATCATCCATACTCAATGATTGAACTTCACCAAAGTTCAAGAAGGCAGTTTTTAAAGCATGCAATATGTATTAAGGTTTATAATAAATAAGTATTTCCATATTTCTCGTTCTCTGTTTTACAAGAATATAACTGCCTTAAATCTGGGCCCTTGAGATTTGAGATCTTTGATATTTGAGAACTGAAGTGTACAATTAGATCTCTCACCAGATCTGACTTCTCAGAGGAAAGTCACCTGCAATTCTTCTAGTCTTCTTTGCTTTTCTTTTGCTATTTTAATGGATTCATAATGAAATGCAGTAATTACAAATTACTAGTAAATCAAAATCAGACCACACCAGTCAAACAGAAATCATTTCCAGACTCCTGCATGTTTGTGATGCGTCAGTGACAAACAGCGACACCCAGCGGTTCAGTAATGCTATTGTTCCTCCTCAGTGACGCGCTTCAAGCAGGAAGTGAGCGCGTTCATGTGGTTGTGTTGTGCTGTTTTGCCGCCTTGACGCAGACTTGCTGTACATGTTCAATATTTTCTGATGTAAGCAAAGGAGAGAAACAATGTCTGCTGATACTTCCACTGTTGGAGGGATACAGGGTTACCTCCTAAAGCTCCACTCATCCCTTGAAGACACAGTGAGCACGAATGTTGCTATAGTCTGCCATGACATTATTGGAGACTTGGGGCAGGAGTGCATGATAACTAAGAATGAGAATGAACTGGGTAAGAACTTTTTCATGCAAAAAATCATCGCGATATATTTACACAATATACATTGATTCAGTTTTCATTCATTACTTTTATACGGTACTTTAAAGTTCTGCACATTCATCAGACATGGATTCCTGAGACATTTTGAAGTTCATAGGTCAAGATATCAGTGAAAAGTCACTTGTTGTTAACTTTGAAGATGAAATTAATGTCTCAAATACAATATATTTGATAAAATTTTAATATAATGGGTATTCATATGCTAATTCATATGGGTATAACGTTACATGAGTACATTTATTTTAGGTTATTAGTAGTGCATGTTTGACATTACTTCGTTGTCACAAACAGTGCCTATTTTATAAGTAATCTCAACCTAAATTAAAGCTGCACACGATAATTGTAAACAAGCCTCCCGATGCCTGTTGTTTCTATACATATAAAGATTATTAGGGCTATCAATAAATAAAAATAAAACAAAATAATAAGTCTATAGTTTCATATTATCCACTATGGTGTCACAAAATTGATTAGTGATAGTGATTTGTAAACTTCTTAATGTTATTTAGGGTTATTTAGTTTTGGCCAGACACATGCATGCCAAGAATATTTAAAATGCCTTAAAGTGTACAAAAAAAGTTATTTATATTTGAGTCATTCTATGAAACAGGTGCCATTTCCACATTTCAGTTTTCAAAATTCTCATTAAGTACAAACTAAAAAAAAAAAAAAAACCCTACAACTTGAAAGATATCTTAATCCTCCAAAACAGCTATTTTCCCACCTCAGGCTCAAAATCCTTATTAATTATAATTGTTTTTCTTTAGGCAAGAGCGCCTCTCTTGTACCACCCCGTCACGGACAATATGTATGATATTACAGTAGTAAAATAACAAATTGCTTTTTAATTTTAAATGTTTTCTAAATAATAAAATGTCCTCTTTTATGCATCTATCAATAGAAAGTCTGTAGTTTAATCAATTTTTTTTATTATTACATATTTAACTTTAAAAAATTAATTTGACATCAATTATTTCATTGTTTTCACTGAAAAATCTAATTCCCTTAAAAAATACAAATCAATTTATAATTTTTGATCAAGTCCACACAGCAAGAACACCATTCAACATTAATTTATGTAACATTTCAATTCATTTCCATAAACCTTTAAGAAAATGACAAGTGTGGCGGGGTGGTATCTGCTGTGACTGGCTTGTTTACTGTGACAGGGTGGTATGGACAGTTTGTAATTTAACCAGTGTCAACTTTTAAACAGGGTAATTTGTGAAGTTGAAAATATATAGTTTTTATTTTGGGGTATGTAAAATTACACCAAGATGGACTGCCACAACCAAATGGGATATTGTTTGTAACTCATTGTAATTCATTTCCATTCTTTTCCATTATTTTTTTATTTTTATTTTATTAGCTTTTTGTGCCATAACAAAGAAAACACTTTATTTGCTGCACATTCTAATCTCAACAACATTCTAAACTACTTTAGGAATAGAAAAATTTAAATTCAATTAAAAATTGTCAAAAAAAGACACTACAAAATTAACAAAAATGTAAAATACTTTTTGTTTCCTTAGATTTTTCCTCTTTATTAAAATTTTGTTAAATGTTTCCCCAAACATATACAATGTGGGTGTACTTTGTACTTTTTTGTTAGATTAGTTCCAGTTTTGGCTTTGGTATTTGCTACTGTATGACTCTGGTGTTGACTGTAAAGCATCCTGTAAAAAATATTCATTTAGGGTAGCACGATTGCCTCACAGCAAGAAGGTCGCTGGTTCGAGCCTCGGCTGGATCAGTTGGCATTTCTGTCTGGAGTTTGCATGTTCTCGCTGTGTTGGCGTGGGTTTCCTCTGGGTGCTCCGGTTTCCCCCACAAGTCGCTGCATAAAACATATGCTGGATAAGTTGGCAGTTCATTCTGCTGTGGTAACTCCAGATTAATAAAGGCACTAAGCTGAAAAAGAAAATGTGTGCTACTCTTGAAGGAAACAGATCTATCTGCAATTGTTATAAAACGTGAAATTTTTAATTGAAAACAGATCGATTATGAAGGTTTGAGTGAAGGATAATCAGTGGATGACTAAAAATGAGTGTGTGAAAGAGACAGTAAGGAAGTGTGTGAGAGACCAAACAGGGTTAAATTAAATTACTGAATTAATTTATTAGCCCCATATTAGAATCTTTGATTTCATACATCTTCACATTCAAATCGGATGCAGAACCACCCCAACACATCCCTTAACCCCCCCACCCCCGTCACAATAAAAAAATGTGACAGGGTCGTAAATATCATCCAAAAATGGCTGCAAATCTACCATGTGGTCAATTTCCTCACCTACAGTAGTATACATTCATTCAATCTGAAATTTACTCTTCTTTGCTTTATAAATGTAAAAAAAATAAATAAATAAATAAGTTTCCCCTATCTATTTTGTGTGACGCGGTAATTGGGTTGAGCTTGATGGACCCTGTCTAACAAGAAAAAACAACAAAAAAAGAAATGTAAATGAATTTCTGTAATTTCCTGCTTTAACTCTTGGAGGGTGCAGGGCCCATATGATGTCAATTCTGTTTTTGTGATGTCATTTAAAGCAAAAGTACATCATTTATAGATGAAACAAGCTAGTGTGACGGGGTGGTAAGTCAAGCTGAGGGACGCACACAAATCATGAAATATTTACAAAAAAATATAAAATTCATAAAATAAATATATCTTATGGAAATAGAAACGCACATATAAACCTCAAAACAATAAAAACTTGGAAGGGAAAAAGTCATTTATTTGATGATATTTTAGGTGCAAATGCAATGATAGTCAGAACGGACAAGCAAAATTTGCTATGTAATAAAAAAGTATTAAAAAAAGAATATTACTCTTTAATAATAATAATTTATTAAATATCATGCTAGCAAGAACCCTTGAATTAATTACTTTAAGCTTTGGAAACACATTTTAGGACATTTGTGTGCTTCATGCAGCTCATCAAATGTTACGGACACAAATGGCACCCATTTCACAGAATGACCCATTTACTGTCCAACACCAGAGTGGCATTTTAGTAGTCTTCAAAAAGAAAAATTGAAGTGTGAAATGAAGAATACACAAACAGCTGTATGACAAAACAAATAAAAGTATATTCATAAATATATTGAAAAGGAATGGTTTTATTCAAATGACCAGTGTTTAAATGTTTACAAGGTTTGGTTGTCTGCAAACAAGTTCATACAGTAATTGACATCCTTGTACTGGTTAATTGTTGAGTAGGCATGGGCTGGTTCAAGATTTTGACATTATAATAACCTTGGAAAAAATATTACAGTGTCACGGTATTGTGATCACTGCTCTAAAATATGCAATTTAAAAAAAAAATGTCTGGGTAAAAATCAAACTTTCCCCTCTTTAAACAATTTATTTTATTTTGAGAAACATTTAAAATATTTTGGAGCAGTAAACATGTCAGGCTAAATATTTCAAATGAATCATTGACTTCTGCTGTCTTTATTAGTTTCAAATATACAGATTTCACTACAATTTTCATCTTTGGAGAATGTTTTCTGCTGGAGATACTGTTGTCGTAAAAAAAAAAAAACCTAAATAAAAAAATCTTACACATACCTTAGGAACGGTATAGCAGAAACTTTTGGCAGTTTTAAAACCTTGACTTTTCCAAACGGCGGTATACCTTGAAAACGGATATCGTCCCATGCTTAGTGTTGAGTCTAATGAGAAGTGGCCATAAGACAAAAGCACAAGTGTTTTGAAAAATATTCTAATGCATGTCACTTTCAGTTTTACAGACATCTTTGCTTTTTGCAAAGGAAGAGGGATTGCTTAGCTTTCTTCGTAGGTCTCTGTCTACTGAAAAGGTAAGAGGAATTTAATTAATAAATGATATACTATTTATATTATTTCAGCAAGATTTACCAGATTGCATTCTAATGTTATTCAAATGCTATGGATTTCTGCAGCTGGGAACTACAGGAGTGGAGATTCTGCGGGATACAAGAGTGGAGATCATGAATTTCTTAGGGGCATTTCTACAGAGAATGTCAGCCACTGTCCGAGGATGGGATAAGAACTATGCTGTCGAGCTTAAGGTACCTTCATCCTGTCATTTAATTAATGTGAATTTTAGAGATTAATAACACTGACATGTCATCTTTTGAACCACTAGTTTAATTTGCTTGATTTTTGTTTTTTTGTTTTCTCTCTGCATGAATAGGACACATGCATTGTTGTTTACACAAAGGACAAATCTGCGAAGTGCAGAAATCCTGCTTTAGATCTTCTAATCAAAGTGAGTTCTTAGGCACTGTTTAGATATTGTATGAATCTGACTTGAGACCTTGATGTTTATCCAATTGAGGTATGCGATTTCTCTGAATGTTATAATAAAAGGTAGTCAGATAATCGTAAACAAGCCTGCCAATGCCTTTTATTTCTATATATGTACAGTTGAAGTCAGAATTATTCGCCCGCTTTGATTTTTTTTCTTTTTGAAATATTTCCCAAATGATGTTGAACAGAGCAAGGGAATTTTTACAGTATGTCTGATCATATTTTTTCTTCTGGATAAAGTCTTATTTGTTTTATTTTGGCTAAAGTAAAAGCAGTTTTAAATTTTTTAATAAACATTTTAAGGTCAAAATTATTAGCCCCTTTAAGCTATAAATTTTTCAATATTCTACAGACCAAACCATCATTATACAATAACTTGCCTAATTACCCTAAGTCAGGGGTGTCCAAACTCGGTCCTGGAGGGCCGGTGTCCTGCAGATTTTAGCTCCAACTTGCCTCAACACACCTGCACGGATGTTTCTAGAAAGCCTAGTAAGAGCTTGATTAGCTGGCCCAGGTGTGTCTGATTGGGGTTGGAACTAAACTTTGCAGGACACCGGCCCTCCAGGACCGAGCTTGGACATGCCTGCCCTAAGTTAACCCAATTAACCTAATTAAGCCTTTAAATGTCACTTTAAGCTGTATAAAAGTGTCTTGAAAATATATATTAAAATATTATTAACTGTCATCATGGCAAAGATAAAATAAATCAGTTATTAGAAATTAGTTATTAAACTATTATGTTTAGAAATGTGTTGAAAAAATCTTCTCTCCGATAAACAGAATTGGGGGGGGGGGGGGGTGGATAATTCTGACATCAACTGTATATTAATAGTAAGGGCTGTGAAATATGACAATATATATCATATGGACAAAATAAAAAGTCTGTAGTTTCATATTATGCTCTACCGTGTCACAAAGTAAATTGTTTATGGCAATACTTTCTAATAACATATATGAGAGCAATATTACACGCTACTACGAGGATACAGACAGAATTATGAATAACAACACAGCAAGAAAGTTGTTATTTATTTAATTAGTCTTTAAAGTACAATGTTTATATTTTGCTATTTATTTTTATGTTGGACCTGTTATCATACATTTTTGAAAAGTGTTTTATATTTTATTAATAATAATTTTATATTTCTGCATTTTTAATCAAACATTGGCCCTGAAGTTCTAAATGAGTACATTTCTGAGTATATGCTTAAAATGTATAAAAGTCCTTTACATGTGGTCAGTATACAGTATAAACTATTATTTGATTGAATTTACAGAAATGGTGCTGTATTGTGGTATATATCATTATCATAACAGGAGATATTTGGGTCACACCTTATTTTGATTGTCCATTTGTTGAATTTAAGTTACATTACATCTACATGCCAACTAATTCTTAATTGATTATAAGTAGACTGTTATGTTG
Source organism: Danio aesculapii (assembly GCF_903798145.1). Lineage (NCBI taxonomy): Eukaryota > Metazoa > Chordata > Actinopteri > Cypriniformes > Danionidae > Danio > Danio aesculapii. Next base: position 40,222,550 of record NC_079441.1, on the reverse strand, counting down.
GGGTTAGTGTAAGTTGACATGTACTTGCAAAGTTTCTTATAGTCAGTTAAATGTCTGTTGTGGTATCAACAGATATTAAGCAGACAGTCTACTAATCTACTAATACTCAAATGGACCATCAAAATAAAGTGTTACGGATTTTTGTCATATCGCCCAGTCCTATTCACACTCGCAAACAAACACTGTTAACAAAACTAAATTAAAAAATCTCTCTAGATACTGTATCTCACGAAAGACTCCAGCATCACACAGAATCTCAGAATTGGAGATATGTTCAACAAATTTTATGGAGAGTTGTGTCAGAAGCATAAGATCCCTGATACAGGCAAGTGAAGATATTGTAAAAACAAGAGCATTATTATTATTATTATTATTATTATTATTATTAATGTAACCAAACTAGTTATTGATTTATTGATTAACTTTCTTCCAAACAGTGCTGGGTTGCATTTATGAACTTCTTGGAGTGCTTGGTGAAGTACACCCCAGCGAGATGGTCAACAACTCTGACAAACTCTACAAGGCCTACCTGGGTGAACTGAAAGGACAGGTGAAAGCTTCCCATCTGTATTTGAATGATGATGTTTTATGTATGTTTAGAAGTAAAGAGAGCTAAATCAATGGTTTTCAGATAACATCTACTACAAAGGAGCCAAAGCTTCCTGTTGTTGCCGGATGTCTAAAAGGAATCACAGCTCTGATGGTGAACTTCACCAAATCAGTGGAAGAAGGTGAGTGTGTGTTTGTGTAAGTTTAAAGTCTAGCTGCAGCCTTAATGTAGTGTAATAAAAGAAATATGCTCACCATTCTGCTTTAACAGACCCAGCCGCATCGAAAGAAATCTTTGATTATGCGCTGAAGGCTATCAGTCCGCAGGTATGGTTTTTTTAATATAGCTTTTTTCCCCGTAACACTGCAGATGTACCGCTCAGTCATATGTTCTGTTCAAAATCTCTTGTGGTTTTCTTGCATCTAGACTGATATAAAACGATATGCAGTCATCTTTGGTGAGTTCGACTTGATATCAACCTGTATTTTAACACAATCATCAACATGTATTGCTTAATTTCTTGTCTATTTTTGACTCCAAACAGCTGGCCTCAAGCTATTTGCGAAGCATTCGAGCCAGTTTGGCAGCTGTCTCATGGATCATTACATCTCTATCTTTGATGTTATGTCCAAACATTGTGGACACATAAATGCAGAGCTGAAAAAAAGCAGTTATACCGCTCTGGAGTCTTTCCTAAAACAGGTATTTTGTTTGTGGGTTATTCATTGTATTCATGTTAGATTTTGATTTGTTGAGATTCATTTTGTGTGGTAACTATTTTGTCATTTGTTTTGTCTCGTTGTAAAGGTGGCCACACTTGTGGCAGAGAACATAGAGCTTCATAAAAACAAGCTGAAGTTTTTCATGCAGAAGTTTTGTGCAATCATCAGGACCATGGACTCCACTAATAAAGAGCTGTCTATCGCTATCAGAGGATACGGCCTGTTTGCTGCGGTTTGTTTTTGTTTGGTGTTTTAACAGAATAGGAAGATATTATAGGCGCTCAGCAAATGCAAACTTGTTTTTAATCTGCAATTAATATTTGTAACTGAGCATTTAACCCTTTATCCAGCAAAGAATTATATATAGTAACTTCATTGACATTAATTTAAACATAATTTTTATTTTAAATCATAAAAGTTCAAAGGTCTTGTAAAAACCCCAGTAATATTCCTGGGTTTTTCCATTGAATATTTCATTAAATGCCTTAAACAACCTTGGACATTGCTGATTGCTGCTCATTTGTTTTTTATTTTGCACTTTTGTACCCTGATACAGGGTTAACTTGTCAAAGATTCTCTGACAGTGTTTTGTGTTGTTTGTTAGCCGTGTAAGGTGGTGTGCCCCCAGGATGTAGATCTGATGTACACAGAGTTGATTCAGCGCTGCAAGCAGATGTACTTGACCGAGTCTGACCGGGATGATGATAACGTCTACCAGCTGCCAAGCTTCCTCGACTCTATAGCTAGTGTTTTGGTACACCTTGACCGGGTATGATGCATCTCATTTAGTCCTTTTTTTCCTCTATGTTCTTTTTCTTCTGCTTGAAATCACATTGTACAGGATTGAACATTGCCTGGCTCCTATTGCTAACATTTTAATTCACTGCATTAGGCACTGAGCAGAAAATTAGATTTTTCTTCCCCTTTACTTTATATTCATCGTCTTTTTCTATTTTAACTGTTCTTTGCAGGCACCATTCTAAAAAAAAAATTATATAAAAAAATTGTCCCTCATTTTAAGAGGGTTGTTTCAAATTTTGCTGAGCTATTCGTTTAAAATGGAGCTAGTTTCCATTTTAGTACTTCTGCAGCTGGTAGTTTTGGGTTTTGAAATGCTCATTTGTAAAATGAAAATTCAAGTGGAAACTTCACTTTAGCATTACGTTTTACATTATATCTTTATTTATCATTTATCAGACACTTTTATATGACTTGACTTACAAATGAGGATTAAATAAGCACTTCAAATCACAGGAGAACAGAAATATATAAATGCCATAAGTTAGTTTAAATTAGTTTAGCAGTTTTTGTTTTATTTGCTTATTTTTATTATTACTAATTTTATTATTGTTTTATTATAGTCCGTGTAACAGAGTATTCATGAGAAAGTGTCTGGGGCATATTAAGAGGATAGAGTGTTTTTTACAGGTGGTTTGTAATTGTTTTCCCAGAAACATGATTTGTTCATTAAAAAGTGTCTGGTGCAAATGGAGAGTGTTTCTCCTACAGGTGGTTTGTCAAGCCCACAAATTTCAAGTGGTTTGTGTAGTAGTATTCTTCTAAAGAATTGTGCCTGCTCCTTTTTTTCACTTTCAGTTTGTCTGTTTTCAGCTAACAGCTTATAATGAAATTTCTGTAATTGGTTGCAGATCCCGGAAGTGTACACACCCGTACTAGAGCGTCTCCTTGTGGTCCAGATGGACAGTTTCCCTCAGTACAGCCAAAGAATGCAGCATGCCACCTGCCGCTCCATCGTCAAGGTGTTTGTTGCGATGGCGGTTCGGGGTCCTGTCCTCTGGAGTTTCACTAGTTCTGTGGGTAAGGAGGATTAACAGGAGGATAGGAGTGTCTGATTTGATTCAAGGTTAATTTTTGAGATACTCAACCCTCATTTCTTCAACAACAGTTCACCAAGGCCTGATCAGAGTGTGCTCTAAGCCGGTTCTTCAGTCAGATGTAAGTGGTTTTGCTGAAAGTTTCCATTGTTATTTATGTTTGATATTGAATATATTGATTTACTCATCAGGAGCGAGGGGTTTCTTCAGGTGCTTCTCAATCAGAGGAATCCACCCTGGTGCGCTCTGGGAAATGGAAAGTTCCTTCATCTAAGGACTACCTTGAGCTCTTCAAGGGGCTTCTGGACTGTGAAAACCTCAAAGTAAGAAAATAGATGTTCATTTGGTGTAAGATACTATGGTTTAGATTTATTATTTAGTTGGTAATGAACGGATGAAAGCCAACTGAAACAAGAGTCATGTTCTCTGTCTATGCGAGATGGCATGTCTTTTTGCACCGTGGAATTCAGTAGTCTGTTTTCTCGTTCTACAAAGGGAAACCGAACTTCCAATGCGCACAAAGCGTAAACAAAGGAACATTTAGTACCATTATTACAGTAAATGTCTCTCACCATGGAGGGATTTGCTTGTGCAAATATGTCTGTTACTCTAATAATCCATATTGTTTGGAAAAATTTGAGAAATGTAGCTTGACTTGAATTGTTCACTTGCTACATCAGTTCACTACGTCACACTCGAGTTCTGATTTGTTGCTGAATAACCAGTCAGGGCGATGTGTTGAATTGGGCTAACATGATCCAATGTTAACACGACAAGCTGGCTTGTGGAACACACCAAACCAACTAGCCAGACTAATGAAACCCAAAAGCCAATCGTCGGCATGGTGTGTTCTGGCCTTAAAAGATTATCTCAGATATTTTACTCTATTGTGTTTTCAGCATCAAAAGCAATCATCAATAGATGTGCTGATATTCAATAATTCAATATATTGTGATAATGAACAATATTGATATTTTGGGCACTTAAACAGTGAGCAATTGTTTATTATGTAAACTTTGAGTGCTTTTTATGAATACTGAATATATATATGAATATTCACATTGTATTTGCAGTGGTGTTCATAACGGCACCAAATGCTTGGAAATTGTTTATTGTTATTATTATAGCTTAATTGTTAACATGCTGCAATATTAATGAAATATTCTGTAACTGTTTAAAGGGCTATTAAATGTACATTATGCTATTAAATGTACATACACTGGACAATTTAGCTTACCCAATTCACCTATACCACATGTCTTTGGACCGGACCCACAACCGGAGCACCCGGAGCAAACCCACACGAACATGGGAAGTCAAAAAAAATTGTAAGCTTAAAAAAAACATAAATGGGGGATTTAAAATTGCTACTATTTTAATAATTTTTGGTTTAAATCTGTAAGTTAAATCAAAGTTTATTTACTGTATGCATTCTTTATTTAAATAGCTTCAATGGCTCAGTTTTTTTAAATGATTTATTTTCCGTTTAGGATACAGGATTTGTGGATGGAGCTCCAGCTGCCAAAAACTACAACCTGAGTGACTTAAACCGACACTTATATGATGCACTGGTGCAGTCAGTCATGAAGATCGTGGAGAAACTTGATCTTTCAGTGCAGAAAGTCAGTGCAGCAGATGAGGTACTGTTGGAGTGCTGTGCCTTGAATGTGAATGCTTAAAGAAACCGAGAAAGAATTTAATAGTTTTTAAAAATAGATTTAATTAATAACCCACAAGTATATTATACTGTATAGGACATAAACACTGTAAATGACTGTAAACCTGGAAAGCTTACAATTAATTTACAGCCCCCCACTGCCAATGCTGCTCACAGTATATTGAAACATTTTGACAGCATCAGACTGTACAGAGAAATACCTTTTGCTTTCTCAAGGCATATTTTACTGTGAATGCAAGAGGAAGCTGAAAGGGATGTCCAGGTGCTAACCCGAATTGTATCCAAAAAACTAAAACCACAGCTGCCCAACTCACTGCAGAATTAAATTAACCTAAGCTCATCTATTTCTACCAAAACGTTGGGAGCTTAACAAGGTCAATATACATGGCCTGGCTGCAATAGCCAAACCTTTTGTCACTCGTGCCAATGCCAAATCACGGTTTCAATGGTGTCAGTAGCAATAATCTTGGGCTGTGGACAATGTGAAACATGTATTGTTCTGTGATGAGTCCACCTTCACTGTCTTTCTACATCCGTGACCGTGAGTGTTACAGTGTGGAGAAGCCCCAAAGAAGCCTACCACCCAGACTGTTGCTTGTCCAGTGTGAAGCATGGGGGGTGAATCAGTGATGGTTTGGACTGCAATATCATCGCTTTCCCAAGGCCCAATGCTTGTGCTAGATAAGCGCATCACTGCCAAGGAATACCGAACCATTCTGAAGGACCATGTGCGTCCAATGATGCACCAATACACACAGCAAGACTGGTGACAAAGTGGTTTGATGAACATGAACGTGAAGTTGATGCTGTAGTGGCTGCAAAAGGAGGCCTTAAACAATACTAATAATTATTGTGGAATCTAGTATTTAGTGGCTTCGATTTGATCATTAAACTTTTTGACCCATACACTACAGCTGTGCATAATAAACAAATGTTGGAAAACTGTGGCCAGTTAGTGATGTACCTTTTCTGATTCTCAGGCACAGAGTGATGCAAGTGCTGGGATTGTGCTGTCTTCTGATCCAACAGCAAACCTGATGCCCAACAAACCCAAAGACTTCATTGCCTTCATCAACTTAGTTGACTTTTGCAGGTGATTTTGCTGATGTCAAAACTCTTATTCACTAAGATTTTCACAACAGACAAGAAACTCTTTTACGTATTAGCATTATTATTCTCTTTATAGTGAATTGTTGCCTTCAAGAAATCCTGAGTATTTTGCTCAGTGGATGCACCCCCTGTGTCACGAGCTCATTCTGCAGTCGATACGTTACCCTCTGGTTAGTGGCTTTTATAAGCTCCTCTCCCTCTCTATGGGCATTGCCAAGAAAACCCAGTATTTTCAGGTAATACACATCCTCCATGAAATAAAAACCCATTAATTTAAATATGTTGAAAGCTTCTGTGACAAAATCAGTATTTCTTGTTTCTAGGACCTAAAACAAGGTCCTAAACACGTTGGTGGCTCAACCATGGAGAATGCCTGTTTTTCGCTCCTTGCAAAGTTTGGAAAGGAGGTGACGTTTAACACTATTTCTGTATTGGAAACATTACGGCTTTATATTTCCTTAAGCATGAAATATTATGCAAATTATTCAAAGTTGAACCTTTTTTGTTACTTCCTCAGGTTTGTGTACGTATGAAGCAGTATAAAGATGAGCTCCTGGCTGCCTGTCTGATGTTCATCCTCTCGCTTCATCCTGGCATGGTGGCTCTTGACATCAAGGCATACATCCCCGCTCTACAGGTTAGAATATGGGCCAACATTAGCATTTTTTCATTCACTGTAAATCCAAATCTAATTTAAAGTAATTCAGAAAAACAAGTGAACATGTGATACTATATTGTAGTGAGAATGTCTTTGATTGCAGGCTGCACTGCGACTGGGTTTGAGTCACGCTCCTCTAGCCACAGCAGCACTGGATGCTCTGGAGTCCTGGTCCTCTTTTATCCCTGCTGCCATCCTGCAACCACACTATACAGATATACTACCACATTTAGATGGCTACCTCAAGACCACCAGTAGCTCTGGTCAGTTGCAACATAAATATGCGTACACACACACTGTTAGCATTTATATTCTAAATACTGTACTGTCAATGAAATGATCAATGACTGCTAGAGCTGCTTATTTGTGGATTTAGAAGTTTTTCGTTTAAATTATAGATTTAAAATATAGATTACAAATATCCTAAAAGTATAGAAACAAAACCAAACATTAATTGATGCAGTTTCTTTAAAAAAATATAAAGAGAATCAATGAGAATCTCATCATTACACGTTTACTCCATTTGTTTCAATACTGGATAATTCTACCATTGTGATTTGTCATGATGACAAATGCTGTTTTAATATTTACTTGTTGGCAACAGTGTAGTTAATACAATCCTTAATATTTGAAGGGTCAGGTTTAATGCAAACAGTTGATTTTGAATAGAAATTTTGAATTTATTTTGAATTGCAAATACATTAAAAAAAAAATCTATTAATTGTACGGCTCTACTAATTATTACTGTTTACTGATGTTCAGATTCAGATTTTTTATCTATTTGTTTTTATTCATCAAAATAGAAAAAGATGACAGCAAAATGGAAGTGACATTTGTGTCTACGGGAAGTTCAAAAGGTTATGGACAAGTCTTGTTGAGACTCCTGAAGAAATCAAAGCGCTTTTCTGTGGTAATAATATTGATTTGTTTCATCTGTCTAATTGTTTCTGTAATGCAAAAAATGCAATCATTAATTTATTGCAGAGGTTTGTAAATAGCCAGGTAGTGGTGGTGTTATTGAGGATATTGTCACTGCTGTGTTAATGTTACTGTGGGCTCTGTTAGGGAGACGAGTCTCCAATCGCTGCTGTGAGACGCAGGGTGGTACGTCTGCTCGGACACCTGGGAGGACAGCTCAACAGGAGCCTCGTGACAGGTTATTTACTTTCTGCTTCTATTAAATACATTTATTGTGTACATTTGTTTAAACAAACAACCAGTGCTTCTTTTTTGGCTTTAATTATTTTCTCTTCTCCAACAACAGCTGTTTCTGTGGAGGACATGATGAAGCGTTTTGTAGCGTGGGATTGTGAGAAGAGGCTGAGTTTTGCTGTGCCTTTTAAAGACATGAAGCCTGTGATCTACCTGGATTCTTTCTTGCCACGGGTCACAGAGCTCGCACTGTCCTCCAGTGACAGACAGACTAAAGTAATCATAGTCCTCACAGTCTGATCTAATTTCTTGTCTTCATCCTGTTATTTATTAACCTGAAATGAATGATTCTGATGTGTAGGTTGCAGCGTGTGAGCTTCTACACAGTCTGGTCATATATATGGTGGGTAAAGGAGCCCAGATGACAGAAGATGACAAGTCTGCTCCACCTATGTACAACCTACATAGAAAAGTCTTTCCTGTTCTTCTACGCCTGGCTTGTGACGTCGACCAGGTCTGTGAACAGGGTTAAATTTTCATTCATTCATTCATTCATTCATTCTCTTTTCGGCTTAGTCCCATTATTAATCTGGGGTCGCTACAGTGGTATGAACCGTCAACTTATCAGGCATATGTTTTACACAGCGGATGCCCTTCCAGCTGCAACCCATGACTGGGAAACATCCATGCACACTCATTCACACATACACTACAGCCAATTTAGCTTATTCAGTTCACCTATAGCACATGTCTTTAAACTGGTGGGGGAAACTGGAGCAACCAAAGGAAACCCACGCGAACACGGGGAGAACATGCAAACTCCACACAGAAATGCCAACTGACCCAGCCGGGGCTCGAACCAGCGACCTTCTTGCTGTGATGCGATTGTGCTACCCACTGCGCCACCGTGCTGCCCGTTAACATTTCATTAAGAAAAAATTTGTCTATTTTCACAAGACACTAAACAACTGTAAATCGAATCCTTTTGATATCAAAGGCCCCACATTTAGACCAAGAGATTTCCTATTGTAAAGATGACAATGCTGCTTGTGTAAATTAAACACAATTAAAGGTATAGTCCACCAAAAACCTGCCGTTGTTTACCTCCAAACCTGTTTGAGTTTTTTGAGACACAAAAGAAGATATTTTGAAGAATGTTGCAAACCATAGACTTTCATAGTAATGGATGTCAATGATTACAGGTTTCTAAAATTCTTCGGTATATATTCCTTTGTCTTTAACAGAAGAAAGAAACTCAAACAGGTTTAGAACAAGCGGAGGAGGAGTAAACGATGACAGAATAAAATTTACAATGACATGCATATAATATTTTAAATCAGTGATTTATTATCCAACCCTAACTCTTTACTATAATTTTATCTCAGTACTTTTGTGATAATTAGTTTTTTTTTTTTTTTTTTTTTTTGTAATGTAAGTAATAAGTTAGTCATTTGAATATTCTTTCAGGTGACGAGGCAACTCTTTGAGCCTCTGGTGATGCAGCTTATCCACTGGTTCACTAACAACAGAAAGTTTGAGAGCCAAGACACAGTGGCGGTGCTGGAGGCCATCTTGGTGAGCAGACGTCTGCAATTGCATTTTTGGTTTGCTGTGTAAATATTTGTGGTAATGATGTACTTTTTGCTTGCACAGGATGGGATTGTGGATCCATTGGATAGCACCCTCAGAGACTTCAGTGGCACCTGCATCCAGGAATTTGTCAAATGGTCTATCAAACAGACCACTCCCAAACAGCAGGAAAAGAGCCCAGCCAACATGAAATCCCTCTTCAAGCGTATCTACAGCCTTGCTTTACACCCCAGTGTGTTCAAGAGGCTTGGCGCTGCGCTGGCCTTTAACAGCATGTACAGGCAGTTCAGGTCTGTGTGTGTGATGAGGAGGATATCTCATAATGGGCCTCTCAACATCTAAAAAAATGTGTCTTAAGAGCATATTAGAACTCTGTAACAAATTCAAATGTTATGTCTTTTTTTTCCTCAGGGAAGAGAGCTCTTTGGTGGAGCAGTTTGTCTTTGAGGTGCTGGTGGTGTTTGTTGAAAGTTTGGCTCTGGCCCACTTTGATGAAAAGTCTGTGGGTAAGAAACTAGCCCATTATCTTTATCAAGATATCTTTTTTGATGGTCATGACTGTGATCTTTACATGTTATTTGGCTACTGTTTATACAGGAACTGTCCAGCAGTGTTGTAGTTCACTGGATCACCTGAAGAGAATCATCAAACACAAGGCAGACTCACTCAATATGAACTCCAAGAGACGGATACCCAGGTGCACATGCATTTTATTTAATTTTATTTACTTTTGTTTTATAAATAATAATAATAATAATAATAATGAGAAACATTTTTTGTAACCGTTAATCTCCCAACCCACAATTCCCCAGTTGTAGACATATATACATTTAAAGTTATATTAGGGAAAAATATATTACAGTTATATTAGAGGAAATAATATTTATATCTTTAATATAAATTATATAATTGATATAATTATTTATTCATTTTTATTTGTTATTTATTTTCGTTTTTTTAACTTGTGAATAATGTAAACATTTTGTGTGGTGGCAAGCTGACAGACCTGTGTTTTCTACTCTTTCATCAGAGGTTTCCCTGCAGACCAGTCAGTGTGTTTGTCTGATGTAGTCCTGTGGCTGCTGAGCCAGTGTGGAAGACCCCAGACTGAATGCAGACACAAAAGCATGGAGCTTTTCTTTGAATTTGTGCCTCTGCTGCCAGGTAGCTAACTGGATAATTATAATAAAGGCAGCAAGTTTGTTCTGTTTTAAAAAACTCACTGTTTCTATTTCAATTGATGAAATGTAAAAAAAAACTGACATGAAATGACCTACTGCAACAAATTGTTCAGTAGAGCTTGAAATAGAAAATGCAAATCCTGGATTTCTCAGAATTAATTAAAAAAATATACCCGTGCCCTGAATTTTTTGCTTTAGTTTCAATTCAAAAACAGAAAGGGCACTGAGATTATTATGAAAAACAAACAAGGTCTTTTAATAATAAATTACTAAAATGAAAGTATTTTCCCCTTTTTTGTCAGGTAATTCATCTCCTGCGGTGTGGCTGGACGAACAGTTAAAGCAGCGTGGTCCAGGTTTTCTCATTTCCCGTTTAGAGGGAGGTGGTTTACTATCTCAGCCCACCTTAAGAGAGATTGATACCCCCTTTAGCATCAAAGGCACCTTACAATGGATGGATCTGCTGCTGGCTGCACTTGACTGCTACAACACTTTCACAAACCTGCGCTGTCTGCAGCCCCAGAGGATCCTGGGTAGGTGAATTCATAACAATATCTAAACTCAAGATACTCTAGATCAGGGGTCTCAAACTCAAATTGGCAGGGGGCCATATCAGTGACTTACAATTCATACATTACATATTGAGGGGGGTAGTTTAAATTGCTATGAAAATAGTACAATTTAATAATAGGCATAATAATAATTTATTTTTATACTGACTCAATCAATTCGTCACCTTGGTATTATAAGGTTCTAACTGTGTTCTGAATGATTTTGAGATATTGAGCTTCAAAGTTTTTGCATTCCATAGCAGACAGTATGTGTGTAACATTTGTATTTTAAATAAAAATATGCAATATGGCTGTATGAGACTGCACAACAATGATAGTGATTCAAAAATATGTTTTGTTGGGCCGAATCTCGTTATATTTTTGACATCAGGGGAGGAGGGGGGCCGCAAATGGCCTGCGGGCCGGTAGTTTGAGACCCCTGCTCTAGATAAACCCTCCATTAAACTAGTGCTAATAGCTGCTTTCCTTCTCTTCTTTCTCTCATCATCCAGGCACTGGTGAGAAGTCCAGCTTTTTGCCTGCTGTCCATTTCTTCCTTACAGAGCTGTCCATGCAGGACGTTCAGGCTGCCAGGGCCTGCTTCAGATTGGGAAATGCAGGTCAATCACACTTCAGCCCTCGTGAGACCGAGCAGTACAACTACAGCAAGTGCTCTATCATTGTCCGAATGATGGAGTTCTCTACCATGGTGCTGCAGAAATGCCCACAGGACCTCTGGAAGGTACGATTCTTGGAGATTGTGTTCATCAGGGTCAGCAAAATAAATTGGCTTATTTTGTTCTAGAAGTCTACCTGCCGAATGCTCCTGAAACTGGCTGAAACAGGATGCTGCACAGTATTTGAAAAAAAGTGATATTGCAATATTTGTTTTTTCTGGAGTATGTTTTTGTTATTACTGTTATTTACCAGATGACTTTGTAGGGAAATTTACTGTTCGAACCCAAAAATGACAAGTCTGTCTGATGAAGAAGAGCCGGAGTCAGAGATTCAATTAAAAGAAACTGAATGGCTTACAAGCTCAAAAACATCAACAATTATACTCTTACACAACGTCAATAACTGCGTCATACATATAGCTGTTTTAACCTGATTGGTTAAAACACAGATAGACTAGGAAATTTTCCCTGTGGGTGGGTGCGTACAATTTTGAACGATATCTCAAGCATACAAACATCTGACAGCCACTAGAGCTGACCCCAGACCTGTGAAAGGTTCCACAGTCAAATAGAACAAACACACACACTCAAAGTACAATCTTTTTGTTACCCAAGGCTGAGTGTACTCTTAGCCATCTTTACATCCAAACTGGCTGCTTACATACAAAGGAATTTACTTTAAAAGATTTAACACTTACTGTAAAATGGCAAATATCACTTCAGATGTAATTAACACATAGCAAATAATAAAAGGAACAGTTCTTTTCAATTCTTCAAGAGTCCAAGTCCACTCAAGAGGTCTCCATGACCTCTGACCTGGCTGGTTCGATCCTGAGGAAACAAATCATTTGACATACAGAAAAAGCAATCGCACACATATTATTCCAGTTTTACTCTGTAGTGGGATGACACTAACGTCACCATATAGTCTAGGCTCTTAAACATTCCACTTTATTAATAATCATAAAGACATAAGAAAGGATATGTGTCCATCCTTGAGCGGACATCCATCAGACAATGCATGCTATCAACTTAACCTCTTTTTAGAAAGAATTCATGATTACTTGGGGAGATTTTGAAGGTGATTTTGATGAGCGCATCTACATAAAATATAATAAACAAACTAAAGTCAAAGATAAATTCAGTAGAGCAATGATGCAAATGAAATAAAAGTGCTAACTGTATTCAAGAAGTTGTAAAATAACACGGTATAGTCTTCATTGTATAAAAAAACATGACCAATCTTTAAGCTACAAATGTTATCATTTCTTGTGCCCAAATAGTTTCAATTCTTGAAATGATCGCAGACTTTAAAAACACATGCAGACGATAAACTTTCCCTTTATAATGGTTAAACTCTGCAGAATATATGTTATAGAGAATATATGATCTGTGGTTTCTGGTCAAGCGTAATCCCAACTTGAAATTGGATGTCTTGCAATGTGAATGTTGTGGATGCACACGTTGAGATATCAATGCAGAAACGATACATTGTGTCTTGTCTTCCTTTTCTCTTCAGTTGATGGAGAAAGATGTGTTCAACTCTTCCTTCTTCACGTTGGTGGCGTTGGCAGTATGTGAGCCCTCCTCTATTGGCTTCAACATGGCGGATCTGGAGGTGATGACTCACCTGCCGGAAGTGTGCTTTCCTTTGCTTAAAGCTTTGGCATCAACACCTTACAGGACACAACTGGAGAGCTGTATTCGGATGAGGATAACATCACAGAGGTCTGCAAATTATTTTTATATAGTTATGTAAATGCAATCTAAATGTTATTGAGTGGTGCCCGAGAGTTTGAATACAGTCTATATTGTTTTTCCCCCTGATTCCACTCCCGCTCCATTGTCTCCACATGCATTTATAGGAATCGCTGTAAAGTGTGAATAGTTTTGAAATAATGTACTTAACACTGTTAAGTTTTCAGAACTCTTTTATTTAGTATATTGTGTATGTGTGTGCCTGTTAATTTGTGTGAGTTTGAATCTTTTTTGTTCTGTTCAGTGTGGGAGAGCTGTGTGCTATTGATTTGTACGAGGCAGACACCAGAGACAGCCATGCTAGCATAAATCTGTTACTCTCAGCTTGTAAGCAGCTCCACCAGTCTGGGCTGCTCAACTCCGTTCTGCACAGTCAGGTACTTAGTGATGAATGCTGTTCAGTCTATCTATTGTTCTCATTAAAGTCTAACCAAAAATTTAAATTAGCTTATAATTTACTTGCCCTCAATCCATTTAAAATGTAGCCGAAATTATAGTCTTTGGTGGTTTTGGTTTGGTGGAATGGGCATGTTTAAGAGGGGATTAAGGGACAAGGGATGGCTAATTATACAGTGTAATTGTAAATGTTATTATAGAAGTAAATTACAGATGTAATTACATGGAAAAATAACAATATAAGTACAATGCATGTATTGAATATGTGTATTGTACCAAATTAATAATTTAAATGTATGCAGATAGTAGTTAATGTGACTTAATATGAAATGATGCATTATTTTCTACATTATCATCTTGTTGTCTGCGTGAACCGGACGTTTCTGAGACTTTTATGTCAGTATGTTGATCTTCATGATGATGTTCTTCCAACTGAAATAGAATATTGAGTAGGGGGTGGGGCTTTTTTTGCGCATCATTTCCCTGTAGCAAACTACTTAAAAGAACAGAGGGTGAGTAAATTAACAGCAGATTACAATATTTTGATAAACCTGATAAACCTACCTGTAATAATTTGATTATGATGTTTATTGTCTTTTGGTAGGAGGCTAGTTATGGTCACTCTCTGGGCTCCAAACTTCTCACTAGTGTGTATAAAAGCATTGCTCCAGGAAATGACAGGAAGTCTTTACCCTCAATGGATGTTGGCAGCAGGAAGTTGGCTGACAGACTTGTGCAGTTAGCGTTTTGTTTGGGTGATCAGGCAAGTAGTTTGAATTATTATTATTATTATTATTATTACCACTTATTATAGTTTAAAATATGAGAAGAACCTGGAGGATTATGGCATGCTTGTTTTCTGTGAAATTGCTCAAATCATGAAATCTGTCTTTGTGCGCTTCAGAGTGAACAGACGGTTGGCCTTTTACTGAACACCATCACACTCTCAGTCCCTCTGTCTGGCAGTCTGAACCCTCACTTCCTCAGCTTCTCTCATGGAGAGTACTTCTACAGCCTCTTCCAGACATCTCTCAATACTGAGTTACTGCGCAGTGTGGATCGTTCAGTGCCCCTGCTGCTGTCCTCAGCCAACCAGAACCCCAGCATGGTGAGCTTTAAACTAGATTAGACAAAGAAAATTGACTCACTGTACATTTTGGGAAATGGATCCAGAATCAGCAAACTCTGGTTGTTCTGCACTCATTGTGAGCATAACATCTGAAATGGTTTCCAACTTGAGTTTCTAGCATGGTCTTATGCCGAGTTCAGACTGCACAATTTTCAAAATAGTTGCGTCACAGATATTTTCACAGTGCATGACTAGGGTAGCATTCAGTCGCTGCTGTGTTTACACTGCAAGATGGATCGGCGACGGGGGCTTTCACACTGCATGACTTTAAAATAGGAAGAATTGTTGACAACTTTGTCTCTGTCCACAAACTACATCTCACAACCAAACACACGCGAGAAGTGACATGAAAACAACACAAGGTCACATAGTATATCTTTATATGTTAGTATATCATTATAACTACATGATGAGAAAGAAGCCTTTAGTGCGGTAGAAAGTGTACTTATTTTGCTCACCTGTGTTTTGAAGGATATTTGGCAATTTCTCCTCAACTTTTGTCTTTTTCGACCCAGTTGTGGTATTGCTCAGATGACACATCAAACAGACGCGGGTCCTCCTGCCAAATTTATACCAGTTTTTCCTTCAATTCTTGGGTCCAAATATACCAAAAATAAATGTTATAAGTATCTGGTTTGCAGACACTTATACCAGTGGATGCTGCTCTCTCATTGGCTCTAGGTAATCGCCGATGTTATTTTCAATCAGAACACATTTTACACTGTATGATTTTGAATCGCCAACAGCTCCAGATATTTAGCATGCCAAATATCTCACGGGTGTCTGCGACTCATCAACAATTCTCTCAGATCGCGTCTTTGATAGTTCACTCTGTGTGATTGTTACTCGTGTGAACGAGCACTGATTTACCTGTGATTTCAGACATTTGTCGGCGTTTTCTCAAAACCTGTTGGCGAGTCAAAATCAGGGCTAAAATCATGCAGTCTGAACTCAGCATTAGTCTTCCTCTGTGTGCTTGTATGATCCATTTGACCAGTGCATTGAAATTTTTTCCTATTCATTTTTTTTAGGTTAGTGTTCTGCTGAACGGCATGTTGGATCATAGTTTTCGTGAGCGTTCTGTCAGAAAGTCCCAAGGTTCACAATTGGCTGAGCAAGTGCTCAAGGGGTGGAGTTTGCTCAGGCCATGGTGGGATGGTCCTGCGGCATCACCAGAGAGCAAAACCTCAGTCCTGTCATTGCTTGCCAAAGTGCTCCAGGTACCACATATTCAGCTATATATTTTTTAGTGAAATTGAAGACTTTAAGGTGTTTATGTACAGTAAATAGATGTTTCAAGAGTGTTTCCCCCTCCCTACAGATCGATTCATCTGTGTGCTCCAATACAGATCACCCAGCATTCAGTGTTGTGTTCACCACTTTCACAGCTCTTCTCACAGATATATCTATGCCATTAAATCTCAAGGTAACCTTTTACAATTTACAAATCTCAAACATTGATTCTAATGATTGGTGTCCAGAGTCACATAGAAGCGTTTTACACTGTACTTCAGAAAGTATTTAACTCATGAAATATACTGAAAGCTGCCTTTAAACTCTGGTTAGTATAACATAAATTAGGGCTTAAAATAAGCAGTGATCTCTAAACTTGATCTCCACTGTATACTTTAAAAACAAAAGCTAAATTTAGGTTATTTTGAATTTACATATATCATTTTTTTTTTCTGATTTTAGAGTCAGGCCCTTATCATGCTGCCTTTCTTCACTGCATTGCCCTGCATGCCTTTAGAGGAACTCAGGAGGGCTCTAGAGTCATTGGTGGCTACGCATTTCCCTATGCAGTCAGATGAATTTCCACGTGGATCTCTACAGTGCAACAACTACATGGACTGCATTCGCAAGGTGATATATAAGGGAACCTGAAGATATTTTATTATTATTTTAAAATAATTTTCTTTAAATAATTATGCTAATATTCAATTACTTTGTTAACTTCAGTTTTTAGAGGCTCTGCAACTGTCTCAGAGTTCTGTGCTATTGAAACTCATGGCTCGAGTTCTGTGCCGGGACAAAAAACATATCATGGAGGAGCTTTTTCAGGCCTGCTTTCAAAAAATTGCTCATCAGTAAGTTCGAAACAATTCCTGTTTGTATCTCTGTTTACAGCTGCCTAGATTTTGTGCAGATTTGCATGTTACATTTTTTTTCCCTTTGTCAGGTCTCATTTGGAAAGACAAGTTCTTCTCCTCAGCTCCACCTACCAATCATTTCAAGCCAAAGATGTTCCATCAAACTCAATGCTCATTGGTCTGATAGACAGAGTCCTGCTGCCGCTGGCCTTTTACTGCAGTCCTCAAGCTCTCTCTCAGTTCTTCATCTCTAATATTGCTGATATCATGACTACTCTACAGACACGCTTCACTAAGGTGGGTGACATGGGCTTACTGAAGCTTCATAGTTGTTCATTCGGACATACTGCTATGTTTATTGTGTTTCATCTGTCCTCCAGTCTGTTGAGTCGGTGTTTGAGAGTCAGATCATGATGAAGATTGGCTGTTGTAAGCTCTTGGAGGTGTTGTATTCTCGTCTGCCTAAAGAGGAAGTCTATTCAAAAAACTCTGCCATCAACCAGGCCTTCTGTGGCACCGGCAGTGTTGAAGGCAATGAGCTATCCAAGAACCTCCTCAAGTATGTGAAGTGATAAGACCTTTCACCTTTAAGTGTGGATAATACAGTTCATATGATTCGGTTATTCAATGCAAACATATTAACACTTGTTTTGCTCTTTCCTACTTCATTAAACACCCTTTATTATTAAAATCACCATCAAATCAAAATGAAAATTTCTATTTGTGTATGGAAAAAAAATAGGGATGTACCGATAGGAATTGATGGGCGATACGATAACCAATAACTTTAAATTTGGAGGCCAATAACCGTAATATTAGCTGATAATTATAAATATTTCAAAATGGTTTGCATATTGCAAAAACAGAACAGGATTTAATTAACAAACAAGTTAAATAAATATATTTTATATACAATGATGAACTGAAACCAGCTCAAATGTTCTCAAATAAAACATGTTACAGTAATGTACAATTGTTAGTCATTTGACACTATTATACTGCAAGATTACTCTTGTGCTTCCACAAAAATGTTATTTATCGTTCATTTATATCAGTTAATAATAGCTGATTTAAGTTTTGCCAGCATGCGTTGACTGCTTCATCAAATACATGGAATATAAAGGTTTCTTCTGATTTGTGTTTAAATGGATGAAATCATGAATATGGACTTTTTTTTCAGAACAGACAGAAACAGGGCATTTAAGGGAATTTAGCAATAAAAACAATTCCGTTTGCATAAATAAAATTATATTTAAAGGAAATAGGCCTATAACCTGTATTTTGCTGTTCGTAACAAATTATTCAACAGATTAATAAAAAAAAACCAATGCTGTCTCTAAAATGAAACTAGCTCTTATGAGGAAACCAAAAAGTGCAGCCAAACTGTAAACATTATGCCCATACACAGGACAAGTCTGACCAAGTTCGACCCATGCATGTACAAAGCAGGCAATTATGTACAAATACATAGTCTATCGGCTTAAAGATATCGGTCTAGTTTTTACATCAGTCTGATGACTAGCAATAACATTAAAAATAGCATTTAGCAGCCGATATTGAATGTTTGCCGGTGTATTGTGCAACCCTAGACAAAAACAGTTGTTATTTTAAATGGTTGTGGAGCCTTACACAAAATTGGAGGCACAATATATCAATTTAATTCCTTGATTTACCAGATCGTGCAAACAACTACAACCACATTACTAATTTATTTCTTTTTTTAAAAGTCTGGGTGGACTGGAAATTGCTGAGTTATATAAGTATGTTGCTGCACTTCCAACTGAAACTGAATATTTAGTAGGGGGTAGGACTTTTTTTGTTTGCACATTATTCTTTCATATGTAAGAGTGGTGTGGTTATAAGTTCATGAAACCCTCAACTACTTATTTTTAAGATTTTAACAGATTTAAGTGTGTTGAGCATCAGTTAAGACAATGTAAGAATCTGATAGCTTTAATTGTGGGGAAGCTTTTTTTTTATGTGATTTATTTCATCTTCTGGGTTTACAATCTTCATTGGGGAGGGATCGAAATTAGTGACGTAGCACTCGAGTGAAGTGATGATGTGTCAGTCTTATTATTTTTCACTTGGTTTTTTTTATCCTATAAGGAGACCCTGCTTCTAAATTATTCATAAAAGCATGTGATGCTTTCCAGTAACAGACCTGCCAAGCTGTGAGACCTTGCATGGCACACAGTACTTGCGAATTATTATTATTTTTATTTATTTATTTTTTTTTTTACAGGGTCATATGTGTTTGTTTCAGTGGTGTATGAGTTCAGGTTTGTTGCATGGCTTTCCCCGCAATGGTACAAGGGTAGACTGGCTACAGATACAATGAAGCTGTTTGTGTGTAGCAAGCTGTTTTTGTTGGGAGAGCTTCGAGAATTGGTGAATGGTGGATCTTTTATCAGTTTGTTACCATTATGATACACCGGTCACCCGTGTTGCATCTTTTATCACTGTGGGAACAATCCTTGAAAACTGCAGTGGTAAGTGCCAAAACTGCAGGGTATATCCCTTGCTCATTGAATTCCAAACCCAAATATCTACTGTTGTGTCTGTCTCCAATATAGTAAGCGTGGACTTGAAAGATGTCTGACTACTGGCCTGCTCATGCTTTGTGTGTTTGACTTTTAGAGGCAATAGAGGGATGCTGAGGTGGGGCCCCCAGGCATTTGCTACTAATGTGGTTGAAAAACTATCTTTCTCAAGCAACACAGGGTCTCTGTGAACCCAGAGAATGTGGGCTAGAACACTGACGGAATCGCTGCTCTGGTACTGCCAGTCGATGGCAAACTTGAGTCTGTGGAACTTTTAAGACAGGGTTCTGGTTAGTTTGAATAAGTTGGCGAATAGTTTCAGACAACTTTACCCTTTTATCCAGAAGCTTAGAGATGTTAGCTCCAAACGTGGCGCAGTAGGTAGTGCTGTCGCCTCACAGCAAGAAGGTCGCTGTTTCGAGCCTCGGCTGGGTCAGTTGGCATTTCTGTGTGGAGTTTGCATGTTCTCCCTGCGTTCGCGTGGGTTTCCTCTGGGTGCTCCGTTTTCCCCCACAGTCCAAAGACATGTGGTACAGGTGAATTGGGTAGACTAAAAATTGTCCGTAGTGTGTGAGTGTGTATGGATGTTTCCCAGAGATGGGTTGCAGCTGGAAGGGCATCCGCTGGTAAAACATGTGCTGGATAAGTTGGCGGTTCATTCCGCTATGGCAACCCCAGATTAATAAAGGGACTAAGCCGAAAAGAAAATGAATGAATAAATGTTCTCTGCATGGGTTACATAGTGTATGCAGTAGACTCGTATGCTTTTTTCAATAATGAGTCTGTATGATTGCATTGGGTGTTGGGGTAACGGACATGACCTTCTATGGCCTCATCAGGTAAAACAACCAGGGCAATGGGCTCTTCTATTTCTGAAACACAATACGATAATTTGGGTGAGCTGTCATCTTATTGATATTTATAAGAAATATAATTAGAAACAAAGTATTATAAGCAGGGCTTGACATAAACTTTTTTGATTAGCAGCCACTGTGGCTAGTAGATTTCCAACATAACTAGCCACTATGCATAAATTTGACTTTGGCAGGTTTTCTGATTGTGTTTCATATGAGCTTACTCAATGTGCACATGACTATTCATGGCTCAAAATTAATAATTTACCAAATTTATCTCTGACCACACCAAAAATAAATAATAATTTCTTAGCCACAAATTTTAAATAATGTGTCAAAACAAGCAAAATATAGCTGTATACATGCACGTCTAAATTCAACAAAACTTTTCTTCTAAAAAAATTGACATTTAAAAAAGAACTAATGTCATGCATCTAATATATGCACAGCAGTCTGTCCTGGCTAAACGTCCCAGATCACCAGTTAAATAAACATAAATGGTAAGTTAATCTCATATTAAAGCAATGGTATTGTAAAAAAAAAAAGATAATTAAACTATATTAACAAAAATAACTAAGCAAAAGAAAGCAGGTAAAAAAACATACCGAAATTAAAACGAAAGCAATGACCGCTGCAGCCTAAAAAGGATATATATATATATATATATATATATATATATATATATATATATATATAATTTTTTTTTTATAATCTTGAGCTCTTAAAAAGCATCAGGACTGTGGGTGCATGATCATCGCTCTTTGTCCAGTTTATTTCAAGAGAACCGATCGCACCAGTGGCGTTTCCTCTAGGCACGGTTGCTTTGCACAAGTAAACGGAAGCGTTCGTGCTTTCTAACAGTCGTGCACATCACATCACCCTCGCGAGTGATCATCCTATTTTATTCACCTGCTTTCTTTTGCATGCGCGAACACACTTTTGTCAGTCGTGTTGCTTCTTGATTTTAAGATCACATTTGCACAAATATTGGGCCATCCTTATTGTCGAATCCTGCTTTTAAGAAAGCTACAATTTGTGTCTGTCTAACCCACCACAGCTAAAATCTACCTGCATTTGGCGGGTGTCAATGTCAAGTGCTGATTATAAGTAATATAAAGTCTTGAAAAGTCATTGTGAAGTATACTCTTAAAATGTTATAATGGTGAAATAAGGTTCATTTGAATATTTGACCCTAATAATGAGTTATATGTCAGATCATGTTTTGAGGCCTTCACCGAGAACATGACAGGAGAGACGGTACTGCTGGAGTTGAGGAGACAGTTTCACTGTGCGGCTTATAACTGTGCCATAGCCCTCATCAGCTGCAGCTTCAATGAGACCAAGTTCTACCAGGGCTTCCTTTTCACTGAAAAACCTGACAAGGTCTGTTACTACTCATACAATAAGATTTTGTACAAGCAGTGTTTACAGTGTAGTGCTTATTTTTTTTCCTGTTTAATTCTGACTCATATAGTGTTCAGTTTGTTCTGCGTTCTCTGATAGGAGTAGACATTTCTGTATTTGGAATTGAAATGTGTTGTTTGATGTTTTGCAGAATCAGGTTATATTTGACAATCTTATTGATTCGCAAAGGGTATACAACTTTCCTATAGAGATTGATGTAAGTATAGCTTTAAAATGATCAAATAATCAATTTGTACTTGTGCTGTTTAGTATTGTCTTTGATTTTGTTTACAGGTCCCTATTGAGAGGAAAAAGAAATATGTCATGATCAGAAAAGAAGTGAGTGGAGAAAACGGAGGTGAGTTGTCTGAGGCCACAACTTGATAATAACTACATACAGCTATGGAGTAGGGATGCAACGATTAACCAATTTCACTATAACCACGCTTTAATTCGTCATGGTTAGTTAAACCGTAAAGGCTTCTCAACACTGCGTTTCTGCACGGAACAAAACTGCTGCAACTAAACAAAGTTATGCCAACTGTCCTCTAGTATAAACTTTTAAGCTCGTACACCGAGGCTAATACACACACTATGGCTGAGGCTATTAACTAAGGGCCATTCAAATATTGGGCGTGACGGGCTCACGCTTTCCAGGTGCAACTACTTAAAAGATTGGCGCCTAGATACTATTGAACATCTCTGAAGAGATCTGAAAATGGCTATACACCGTCGATTCCCATCCAACCTGATAGAGCTTGAGAGGTACTGCTAAGAGAAATGGGCAAACTTTCCCAAAGACAGGTGTGCCAAGCTTGTGGCATCATATTCAAAAAGACTTGAGGCTGTAATTGCTGCCAAAGGTGCATCAACAAAGTATTGAGCAAAGGCTGTGAATACTTATGTACATGTGATTTTTCAGGTTTTTATTTTTAATAAATTTGCAACAATTTCATTTTGAAGTAAGACTGCAACATAAAACAATTTGGAAAAAGTGAAGCGCTATGAATACTTTCTGGATACACTGTATAAACTGAAAACCTGGCATCTTTTTGTTATTTTGATCAATTGTCATTTTATGCTCTAAATTACAAACTTTTTTATATTAAATGTAGATGAACTGTCATCGGCAGTGTGCAGAACAAAAGGAAATATATTTTACTCAAACACATAACTGTGAATTGTAAACTTACTATAAAAATGTACCATAAATGTAAATTGAACCATGAATATTCACGATGGTGATGTTATCATGCATACTCTTTGTACATGGCAGTGCTGACTGCTTTCAACATAACTCTCTTAAAACCCATTTTTATTATCTTGTTTTTTTTTTCAGACACACCTGTATATCTGTCTTCCCAGTCCTACATGGCAGACAGCAGCCTCAGCGAGGAGATGAGTCAGTTTGACTTCTCCACTGGGGTTCAAAGCTTCTCCTACAACTCCCAGAATCCTTCAGGCGAGAGCAGCTCCAGCAGGACGCGGGTATGTTACATGAGAAATCATATTCTCTAAGAGGATCTAGAACACTATTATGAGTAAACTGTTTGTATTATTAGGAGCGCAAGGAGGTTGTGTCTCAGGACGAGACCGTGGAGCTGGAGATGGATGAGCTGAACCAGCATGAATGTATGGCTAATATGACAGCACTGCTGCGCCACATGCAAAGAAACAACATCACCCCTAAAGTAGACGAGGTCAGTTTTAACATGACCTCAGCTTGGCCTAATTTTGTGTGGGAGCTTTGCTTGATATTTACTACTTTGTTTTAGGGTGTGAGACCTTGTGATCTTCCTCCATGGATGAAGTTCCTGCAGGGGAAGCTGGACAATCCATCCACTCCTCTCAACATTAGACTCTTTATCGCCAAACTGATCATCAATACTGAGGAGGTACTGCTAATGCAGCTTTTCTCTCTGTGGGTTTATTCATATGGCATACTGTATTGCATTTATTTGACCTCTTTATATTTAGATATTTCGTCCATATGCCAAGCATTGGCTGGGCCCACTGATGCAGCTGGTGGTTTCCAGTAGCAATGGAGGAGAGGGCATTCACTTTATGGTAGTGGACATTGTGGTCACAGTCCTGTCATGGGCTAGTGTAGCCTCACCAAAGGTATGTATGAAGGTGCAATGACATTTTAAGGCATTTTTACTAGTGATGGTCAATATATCGATGACCATGTTGGTATTGGCTGCTCGGTACATGTGTATTTTTTAAGTTATAGTTGTCAGTCTAAAAAAAAAAAATACATATTTTTTGTTTGTGCCTTCAACAGGACATGACATGTTACACGCAGGTTTTAAAATAAAATATGTGCACTGTTTGTTATCGGTCACAGAGGAATTATTCTAATTATTTATTAATCGGCCTACATATTGGTTATTGGCTTCCAAATAAAAGAGTTTTCAGATAGGCTAAAATTTCCACATCAGTGCATCTCAAGATTAAAGATTTAAACTCAGCATTGAAGGAGTGTTTATTACATTTTAATAGTCTCTTGGCTTTATGTTTCTCGCTGTTTAGGGTAACACAAGAGATGAAGTTTTGGCCAACAGGCTCCTTGGGTTTTTGGTTAGGAACTGCTTCCACAGCAAAAGGGCTGTTTTCCGTCACAATCTGGAGATTATTCGCACAGTTGTAGAGTGCTGGAAGGACTGCCTCACAATACCCTATGAGTAAGAATCCAGACAATTATTTAGACTATTTTTTGACGCTTTAGTCTCTTTTATTCTAATTCCTCATCTGTCGACTATATGATTGAGCTATTATGCAGTCAGATAATGTTATATATTATTAACTTTATGAACAGGGATGTTTAGATTCAGTTCTTGAGGGCCACTGTCCTGAAGAGTTTAGCTCCAACTGCAAATTAAACATCTGAGACAGCTAATTAAGATTTTACTAGTCTTGAAGTTACCAGGTAGGTGTGTTGGAGCTTAACTTAGCAGGACTGAATGTGGACGGCTCTGTTTTAGAATGTTAAAGGCACAGTTCACCGAAAAATGTAAACGTTCTCACTATTGACTTTTAATGAATTTCTTTCTTCTGACGAATGTTGGTAAAACAAAACAGATGTTTCCATCATAAGTAGGGACAGGAATACTATAGAAGTCAATGGTGTAAGAAGAAATGTCCTTTGTGTTCAACAGAAGAAAGAAACTCAAAAAGATTGGACCAAGTGGAGGATGAGGAAATGATGACAGAATTGTAATTTTTGGGTGAACTATCCCTTTAAAGAAATGTATTAGTAATAGTGAATTATGTAAAAACATTAAATTAAATTACAATGAAAAGTTTTTGAGATTACATGCTTGAATTTATATTAATAATGCTAGGCAATGGATGAATTGTAAAATCCTGATTTTGATTTCATCTTTTCTTTTATAGTTTGATATATGAGCGGTTTGCTGGAACAGATCCCAACAGCAAGGACAACTCTGTGGGAATACAGCTTTTAGGCATTGTAATGGCCAATAATCTTCCTCCTTATGATGCTGCGTGTGGCATCGAGCATGACAGGTACAATTTTAACAGCTGTAGGGCTGCACAATATTAGGAAAATTTAACGTTGCAATATTTTTTTAATCTACTATACATTACATAGTTATAATTCATAATACAAGATACAGTTTCACCAGATGACCTAATATTTCTGTTTGGAAAGAATTTATAATGTTAGATTGAATGTTGATTGGGATGATTCTAGTTTTCAGAGTCTAAAAGTATTCAGGTACAGTAATTGAATAATAAAAATAATTTAGGAAAATTTATTGTTATTAAAGTTACAAGTGGTACAATTTCTTATGTCTGAATGCTTTTTACAAACACATTCATTATACAGACACAGGCCTCAAAAACACATGCAAATGATAAATTATTATACAAACTGTGACTATTGCGAATCATTGCGAATGTCAATCTCTGTCACAATTCTTATATTCCAGGTATTTTCAGTCACTGGCCATTAACCTATCGTTCATCAGATATAAAGAGGTGTACTCAGCAGCTGCTGAGGTCATTGGGTTAATCCTGAACTACATGACAGAAAGAGAAAATGTACGTGTGGCTCTTTATTCCTGACAAACTCTATCACATTCCACATCAGAGTTATTTATTTATTTTGCACAACGTTGTTATGAATAAACAGAATGAAAAATTGTTCTTCATTGTAGCAAAAAGAAGGGACCTTATTTAACATCACCGTAGCGAAACTGACGGATTTGAGGAAGAAGGAGGTGGATGACAAGTTTATTGTTTGCTTGAGCAAAGTGTCAAAACACTTTCCACCATTGGTGGACCGGTGAGAAGGAGGTTTATCTTTACCAGTATTATCCGACAACAGGCTGAAAACATAAATGTCTGTAAATAATGTTTATGATTTTTTTATTCTACAGATTCATCAATCCTGTATTTTATTTGCTGCCAAAGCTGCATGGCTTGTTGAAGACCAACTGTCTTGAATGTGTGCTGAGTCGTGCTGATGCCATCCCTGAAATCTTCCTGCACCTGAAGACCAAAGGCCTCTCACAGATCATGAGCCACAAGTCAGTTCATAGCTCTATCATAGCACTGTTTTCTCTGAGCTGTATAATGTCTGTGATGGGGAAATATTGTGGATGAGATAATAAACACTCACTTGTCTTTCAGAGATGAGGGCAGACAGCGTGTTTGTCTGGACATCATTCATAAGATCCTGGCATGTCTGAAGCCAGAAGAGCTGAAGGAGATTTTGGGAGCCGTCACAGCATTTACATCTCACCCTTCTCCTGTGTGCAGAGAGAGAATGTATGATATCCTGATGTGGATTCAAGACAACTACAGGTAACTGAAGGCTAATTTATACTTCTGCTTCCAGTGGACAGTGTAGCTGACATCATAACCTTATGCATGCAGCCAATGCCGAAGCATTAACACTTGTCTATTTTG
Organism: Danio aesculapii; assembly: GCF_903798145.1. Taxonomy (NCBI): domain Eukaryota; kingdom Metazoa; phylum Chordata; class Actinopteri; order Cypriniformes; family Danionidae; genus Danio; species Danio aesculapii. The sequence continues at coordinate 40,195,737 of NC_079441.1, read as the reverse complement.
TGTGTTGGGAGTGGTGTTTCTATGTTTATTGTCTGCTGTTTTGAATTTAAGCTACTACAAAAAATAGCAACTGAAACTGAGCAGATCATGATGGATTTGATGCCTATCGATGTTGAAAAAGTTACTTTTAATGACGTTGCTTAAACTAAAATACAAAAATAATAGGTATGATATGATATGATATGATATGATATGACAGAGGGTGGATTTTCTGTGCTTTCATTCTGAAAATTCATTAGAAGAAGTCTACTAATACTAATACTACCTACCCAACCAATCTTGCTGATTTTGCTGTCTTGCAAAGGTTGTCTGATGGTTGCAGCTTCAATTAATTTCTTAAACTTTATTGAAAGTGACGGCAAAGTTTTGCTGGTTGTGGTGTGTGTTTGCAGTGACTCTGAGAGCAGGCAGGACAGCACCTCTGTTGAAGTTCTCAGTGCTGCTCGAGAGACTCTCCTACAGGGGCTGACTGATGAAAACCATGGCTTACAGTGAGCAGAATATATACCTGCTTTTATGATGCTTCACACTCTCATAAAGCAAAATAAATTGAATCTGATTTGATTTGAATGTTTTCACTAATCAGTTTCAACTCATTATATACCGAAAGTAATTTCATATCCTTGTATACTTTCTCTTTAGGCTTTATGTGCGCAATTTCTGGAGTCACGAGAGCCGTTTGCCTCCAGAAACACTGGAGCGCATGCTCGTCGTGCTGAAGTCGCTGTATTCATCCCGCATTGAAGAACAGTTCCTAAGTTTGGCCACTGACCTACTTCTTGAGATGACCAGTCAAAGCCCTGATTACACACGCAACATGTTTGAGTTCCCTCTCTCTGAGTGCAAGTTCCAGGTAAAGAAAACAACAACATTTTTTAATATAGCTGTGAAAATGTAGACATTCTCTTTATTTTTATTGTTTATTTTAATTATTGCCTTTTACATCTGGTACATGATCATTAAATTAAGAAAATAACACGCACACACACACTGTATACATATCATCTGTATACATATACAGTTGAAGTCAGAATTATTAGCCCCCTTAAATTATTAGCCCCCGTTAGATATTTTTCAAGACACTTCTATACAGCTTAAAGTGACATTTAAAGGCTTAACTAGGTTAATTAGGTTAACTAGGCAGGTTAGGGTAATTAGGCAAGTTATTGTATAACGATGGTTTGTTCTGTAGACTATCGAAAAAAATATAGCTTAAAGGGGCTAATAATTTTGACCTTAAATGTTTTTTTTTTATTTAAAACTGCTTTTATTATAGCCAAAATAAAACAAATAAGTCTTTCTCCAGAGAAAAAAATATTATCAGACATACTCTGAAAATTTCCTTGCTCTGTTAAACATCATTTGGGAAATATTTTAAAAAGAAAAAATCAAAAGGGGGCTAATAATTTTTTTTAGATTCAACTTTATTGTCATTACACATGTACAAGTACAAGGCAACGAAATGCAGTTTAGGTCTAACCAGCAGTGCAATAGCAGCAAGTGCAGGATACAGGTATAAGTTATAAAGTGCAGTTATAGAAAAACTATGGTGATATTTACAGATGGATGTACTATGAACATTATATACAGGTTGTATTAGCTATGAACAGAGATTTGCATAAGTGAATATATGTACAGGATGCTATTAATAATCAGGAGTGGCAGATAGATAAACATAATTACAAATTACAAATGTCCATGTGCTGTGGGTATGTACAGTTCAAGTAAATGGATCAGTGCAATGAATATGTGCAAACTTTGAATGTGCAAATGTTAAATAGTGCAGTGATTGTGAGGAGTATAAGTTAGAGGAGTGTGGGGGGTGTATTGGGGGGGCAAAAGAGTCAGTGAGGGGCAGAGTTCAAAAGGAAGACAGCTCTGGGGAAGAAGCTGTTCCTCAATCTGCTGGTTTTTGTCCGGGGGAGCCTGAAGCGCCTGCCGGAAGGCAGGAGAGAGAACAGTCTGTGAGCAGGGTGAGAGGTGTCCTTTAGAATACTGCGTGCTCTGCGCAGACAGTGTTTCTTCTGGATGTCCTCTATAGCTGGCAGTGTAGTCCCTGTGATGCGTTGGGCAGTTTTCACCACCCGCTGCAGTGCCTTACGCTCAGCAACAGAGCAGCTTCCATACCAGACTGTGACGCAGTTGGTCAGGATGCTTTCTATTGTGCAGCGGTAGAAGTTCACCAGGACGGCTGATGAAAGCTGGTTCTTCTTAAGTTGCCTCAAGAAGAATAGGCGCTGATGAGCCTTCTTGACCAGGCTGGAGGTGTTGGTGGTCCAGGAAAGGTCCTTTGAGATGTGGGTCCCCAGGAACTTGAAGGATGAGACAGGCTCAACGGCCATCCCATTAATGTGGATGGGATCATGCGAGCCTGTTCGTCCCTTCCTGAAGTCCACAATGAGCTCCTTGGTCTTATTGGTGTTAAGGAGCAGATTATTGTCGGTGCACCAAGTGGCCAGATGCTGTATCTCCTCCCTGTAGGCAGTCTCATCATTATTGCTGATTAGACCAATCACTGTGGTGTCATCTGCAAATTTGATGATGGTGTTGGATCTGTTCACAGGCCTACAGTCGATGGTAAAAAGGGAGTAGAGGAAGGGGCTCAGCACGCAGCCCTGTGGTACACCAGTGTTGAGTGTGATGGTGGTGGAGCAGATGTGGCCTGATCTAACATTCTGAGGTCTGTTAGTCAGAAAGTCCATAACCCAGTTGCAGAGAGACGTGTCAATATCCAGGTCTCTGAGTTTGACTATCTTTCGATTAATGCTCCTAAAATCTAAATATTTACTATCATTATAAAGATGTTTAGTTTAATAGATAGCAGTCCTTCACTAATATACACGCATATAGTTTAAATGTAACAGTATTCAGAACAGAAAACGAATGAATATAAAGTATAGAATTAAACTTTTATTAAAGTGACGCCTAAACTGCCATTTACATATAATTATATATATTTCTCATTCAGCATCAATCCAAATGCATGTTCACTTTGCACATGATTTGCTTCCTTGATGCTTATTGCATTATGTAAGTCATGGAATATGAGTTAAAGCACTTTTCAGAGGATTAAAATACCTCAACTTGTATTCCTGAAAGTACTGTATTTGATTAGTTCTGTTGATTACGTTTTTGAATAGCATAATTGAATAGACGTGCAAAATTTAAGGATCTCTGTTCCGCTTTTCTATTCCAGGACTACACAATAGACTCTAACTGGCGTATGCGGAGTACGGTCCTCACGCCCATGTTCATGGAGACTCAGGCCACTCAGGGGGCAGAAGCTGCAGGCAGTCAGGCAGCCACAGTGAGGGGTCAGATCAGGGCCACGCAGACATCCCTGGAGTTCTCTCAGACTTTGGCTCCTGGTGCAGGTGCTTCAGGACATATTAAAACTTCTTTTACTTGTAGCAGGTAGTCAGTGGAAATTGAAACCTGCCAATGTTCAACTCACCTCTTCTGTAAGCACTTAACTCACTTTTTGCTTAGTCCCTATCTAATAACAATGTTATAAACTGTTTTACTAGCACTTCTTGTTACTATTACCTCCTTATGATGAACTGCTTGATACATTCCTCATTTGTAAGTGACTTTGGATAAAAATGTCTAGTAAATGTAAACCGCTGACCATATCTTTCTGTTCTTTCAGGACGTCGTTCAGCATATAACTGGTTAACTGGGAGTAGTGTGGACACACTGGCTGATTATTCCCTTTCATCTGATTCATTATCATCACTTTTGGTGTTTGACAAAAAGAGATCGGAGCGTCCACAAGCTGCCTGGAGAGCCGTGGGTGCAGGGTTTGGCTCTAAACGTCTCACTGCCGCCAGCGACGACACAGACAGCCGGACTGCAGGTCAGTCATTGAAGATAGATACCAGACGTGACCAGACGTCTCTTGTTCCTGGGACAGATCAATTTTTTTTTTAATATCACATATTACACTAATCCAAAAATGTATTCATTGCCAAGCTGTAGAAGAAGCCTTCTGTCACACAGCCATACCCTAATCCAGGGGTCAGGAACCTAAAAAGAGCCATTACTGATTTTTTTAGCAAATGCATTTTTTGAAGAGCCATTTAGATATATATCTATCTCAAAATGCCTTTTTTAAATGCACTGTGTACTGTATTATTCTAAATTACTAAAAATTATTTTATAGTATTACTACTTATTCTATATTCTACATTACATGTAAGTAATACAGGTTTAAACAACACCCTAATTTATGTCCTTGCACAACTCAAAAAAACAATCAAATATAAAGCATCACATGTTGAGCAAGTCCATGAATGAAGAAAGAACAATTTAAAGTATTTTTATTTTCGCCATCACCACTCATGAATGTTGTTTGAATTGAAGTTACCATAGAAACGTAAGTTGTTTGCCTTTTATTGGTGTCGCAATTCAAGTTTATTCACATTGCCACAAATGCACATTGGTCGAAATGTCCTATTATTGTTAACTGAGTTCCCTTTCATTGTGCTGTATAAAATTACAATTAAAAAGGGGATTGTAGGTGTATTTTCCATAGGAAACTGGTTTTTTAGTGATGGTTAATTTTTTAAACGGTAAAATAATATTGAAGGAAGACAGCTGGAGAGCCACGTATTTTTGGTCAGAGAGCAAAAGGTTCCCTACCCTTGCCCTAATCAGTGTTAGACAATCATGGTGTAATATATTTTAAGGAACAACATTACCATGCAGTCATATTTAAATATCAATGAAGTTGCAGTTAGTATCAAGTTGAGTATCAGGTCGGTTCCACAATATAATTCCAGCAAAATAATTGCTGGATCAGTGCTTCGGCTTGTAAACTGTACGACAGGTTACATTTACCTCAGGGAAGCCAGTTAGTATTCAAAACTCTTTAGTTTGCTGGAAAAAGTAGTAGAAGAGCATTTTGCTGAGTATACAGTATATCACTGTCTGTCTCAGTATCACAACTGTCTGTCTCAAATTCCTCACTGGGGAATCTGTTCAACCTAAAGATAGAGGAAAAAGCATGAATAAATTCCTGTGATAAAATATTGAGACTTTCACAGAAGTAAACCTGTTATTTGTTTTTCAAATAGCTGAGCGGGAGCGGCGTGCCGACATTCTAAGGCTCAGGAGGAGATTTCTGAAGGATAAAGAGAAAGAGAGCATGAAATTCGCCAAGAAAGAAATTCAGTCTCAAAGAACTGAGAGGGTAGATCTTTTTTTTTTAATCTTAGATAAACTTTTGAGTGATTTTTCTATGATGTTGTGAAAATTATACTCTTTTCTGTACTCTGCAGGAGAGAAGAGCAGATCTGAAGATTCGCCAGGATGCTCAGGTCACGCTGTACCGCAGCTACAGAGTTGGGGATCTTCCTGATATTCAGATTCAGTTCAGCAGCCTTATCGCGCCACTACAGGCCCTGGCACAGGTTTGATTCAGATTTTCAACAGTGTGTGCACTACATGTTTGATGGCACTTGAGTAAATATCAGAAATGGACAACAAACTCAGTTCTTACTTAAATGTGTTTTACAGAGGGATGCCACCCTGGCGAAGCAGCTGTTCAGCTCACTCTTTGCTGGCCTGCTGGTGGAAATGGAGAGATTAAAATCAAATAAAGAAACAGCCGACATTCTGAAGGAGCTAGTGCAGACTCTAAACGCCTTCCTCAACAAGAGCACAGTCTATTTCCCGCCTTTCATTTCTTGCATCCAGGTGTGTGTGTGAATGTGTGGTAAGATTTAATACCAAATGGCTCTGTTTATAAGCTAATCTGTCAGGAGTCAGCAAAGCAGCTCATTAAATATTAATCCCAGAATTTGAATATGGAAAATCACCAGAAATGGCACAGGGTGAAATTTACCCATTGCTGTTTTATCCCCAAATGAATGTAACAGATTTTCAATACAAGTTTCCATGTCATTGTCTTGATACTTGGATATTTTACTAAGACTATTGATTTACAACACCCTGTTATTTAAAAAAAATGTAAAAAAAGCCAGATTATGCATCGGGTTTTATACCTACAAGTGCCAGCAGGTTTAATTAACCTAATTAATGCCTTATTTTTGCTCAACTAATGTTTTAACTTTCTATGCTGCTAGGCAATCCGTTTTAGTTACAATAAATGCCAAGAGTGATTTCGAGTCTGACGGCGGGGACATATTAGCCATCCTGGGTTGTCTCACCATCAGAGTTGATTGCTAAAAATAATAACTTCATGACCCTCGATAATGATTTGTGGCATAAAACAGTGACATAATAGGTTTTTAGCCATATTAAAAACAGTAGTCTTGTGCATGGAAACATATGCCCCACTGGCTGTTTTAGATAAAAAAAAAACATTAAAAAAAAAAGTTTGTCATAAGTTTGTAAATTGTGTATTTAACACTGATGCAAACGGATTTTCTGCATGACTTCTCAGGATATGAGTTACCATCATAAGGCTCTTCTCGGTGTAGAGCCGTCTCTGGTCAGTGCCGCCTGTCTTGCCAGCCTGCAGCAGCCCATGGGCATCCTGTTACTGGAGGAGAGTTTGCTTCATGGCACTGGAGTGTCAGAGGAACCTCCATCCAAACGAGCCCGAGGCAAACGAGAGCTGCCGCCTGACACAGAGAGATGGATCCACCTCGCCAAGTAAGAGCAAAACATTACGTTCATAACTGTCTCAAGAACTTACCCTGCCACCGCTTCATCTGTTCTGTCCTGATTGATGTTCCTCTGTAGACTTTACAGGTCTCTGGGAGATTACGATGTTGTCAGGGGAATCTTTAGTGGCAAGATTGGCACAAAGTCTATAACATTCACAGCCCTGCAAGCAGAGGCAAAGAGTGACTATGCAGAAGCTGTGAAGCTCTACAATGAGGTATTCATGTGTTTTCTTGGTAGCAAAGTCAGTATGGAAACTGTGCTGGATGCCTTCATTTAATACCCTAATTAAATAAAGAAACCGGGGTCTTCTCTTCAGTTTATTACTTAGAGTTTTGTTTAGGACTGTTTTTTGCATTGTCTTTTAAGGAATAATTTTGATTCATACCTTCCCACAAGGTATCTTGATGGGTTCTACGAATGAGGCCATTTACCACTCCAAGAAGAAATAAAAAATATACTTTTATTAGTAAAATAAATCCAGAGAAAAGGATCAATGAAAGCAAATACAAGAACAAAACAAAAATCCTTTACTTTATTCTCCGTTGAGAATAAAGGGCCTAAGACATTCAGTATTAATAAGTAGGTTAAGTGCGCTGCTGGTCTGTCTGTCCCAGCCTTTAATACAGTATTCAAGCAGGTGAATACAGGTGTGCCTTTAATGATATAAGCTATCAATATTTCAATATACTTGAGAATATCAAAAGTTTGATATACTTCAATGCATCTCAAAAAGTTAATACAGAGAAGAAATCCCTTTTTTATTCTGAATAAATACATGACAAAGCAATAATCAATGTTTGAAATACTTGAGTATATCTCAAAAGTTTGATATACCTGAGCTTATCTCAAAAAATGCTAATACAGAGAAGAAAATGGCTTTTGGATTTGAGTAAATACATAACAAAGCGTTTCTTCTATTGCATCAGCATTTGGGTAGTCTCCCAGGGGTCTTGTCCTCCAAGGTCAAAGCTCCTAGCTGGCAAAGAATATCTTTTTCTGAAGATAACACTCCCAGGCTACCTCCAGTTTCCAATTGTAATAGTTGGTTAGAAGTGTCGTCTGGACCATTTCTTTATTTATGGTTAGCAGAAACTCACCCACTTCAGTGCGTCGTCCTTGTGCTTTTCGAACTCTCTATTGAAGGCGCCTCTGTCCTCTCTTAAGTTTCTTCACATTGCTAAAAGCTGATTTTGCAAGCATAGGAATATCCGAATATGTAAGTAAAGTGTTGTGTCTTTTACAATGAATGTCATTAAACCATCCAGACACTACAAAACAGATTGAGAATGTTCAGGGACGTAAAATAATTTTAAATGTGTGTGAGAGAATAACACTCACAATACAAAAATGTGCAAAAAAAGGTAAACATCGGAGTTAAGAAGTGTATATATAAGAGTGAAAGGTGTTATCTTGAGCAGTTCGTTATCATTTTTTATGAATGTATATGAGAGCATACTTGTGTATTTCTGTGAATGCAAATTCAAATAGAGGTTTAAAAAATAGGACTTTATTCAAAGTGATCCACAGCTGGACTTAATCCAACTGTGCTTTGATTCAGGCTCTGAACAAAGAGGACTGGCATGACGGAGAACCCACAATCACAGAGAAAGATTTCTGGGAGATTGCAGCGCTGGAGGCCTACAATCACCTGACAGAGTGGAAGTCTCTTGAGTACTGTGCCACGGTCAACATTGACGACAGCTCACCTATCAGACTAGACAGAATATGGACAGAGACATATTATGTGGTACTAATTCTTATTTTAAGCTTTTTGCAGTGGGTTTATCACCATGAGAATTAAACTGAGTGAAGTATATTTGTATATAGAACTTTTTATAGTTATTGCATCACTGTGTCAAAATCAGAACAAATTATTGCCATTATCAAATTTTCCATCAACTGCAGTCTTTGCCTCTGTTTTTGGCTGTAATAGGAAACATACCTGCAGTACATGATGCGCAGTATGTTGAAGCAGTTGCAGATGGGCGAAAGAAATCAGGAATTGCTGAGCTTTGTCGACACTGCCATGAAGACAGAAGAGCACAAGATCATCATGGAGACTCATTACAGTCAAGAGCTGAGTCTGCTGTACATCCTCCAAGAGGACTATGACAGGGCCAAATACTATGCCAACAACTGCATGCAAGTCTTCATGCAGGTCAGCTTCAATAAACACCAACACAACTTGAGTTGTTTTACTTTGAGTTGTTTAGTGTGTTTTCAGACATTTTATAGACTACTAGACAAGGATTTTGTACTGAGAGCACTTTGATGGATGTTTTTAAAAATGTCTCCTTGGGAAGAATTTTAGTTTGTTTATCATGTTGCTTTGTGTCAATGTTTTGGAAAATTAGATTTATGCCATACCTGAAATTTGATTAAAAAAGCTTTCCACTGATGTATTATAAAAATGTGAAAGAAAGGAAAATGTTTGGCAGAGACTATTTGAATATCTGGAATCTGAGGATCAAAAAATATTTATGATTTAATGTTTTATTAAGAGAATGAAACTGTAATTGATCTTGTCCTGAAATAGCCATACATTGCAGATAGACAATAAAAAATCAGACATGGGATTTTACACTCTTCATAGTAAACTGTTTTCTGAAGAGCATTTAACATTAAAGGTCCCTTGAAGTGCGCTCAACTGAAACATGAGGAGAGGGAGGGACATAGAGTAGCCCCTCCCCTTTTTAAAAACAGCCATTAGTGTTTTGTTGTTATGACAGCCAGTGAGAGTGTTTGAGCTCAAGGCCATCAGATGTAAAGCGTCTTGAAGGGGCGGGGCATGTCAGATGCTAGAGAGCATTTGATTGGTCAGAAGATTTAATGAGAAACTGAAGTATGAGGTGACATGAATAAAACCGTTGATCCATTTAGGCAGACAAACTACAAGCCTTACATGTTTATTCATTCATTCATTTTATTTTCGGCTTAGTCCCTTTATTAATCTGGGGTCGCCACAGCGGAATGAACCGCCAACTTATCCAGCATATGTTTTACGCAGTAGATGCCCTTCCAGCTGCAACCCATCACTTGGAAACATCCATACACACTCATTCACACACAAACACTACGGAAAATTTAGCTTCTCCCAATTCACCTGTACCACATGTCTTTGGAGTGTGGGGGGAAACCGGAGCACCCGGAGGAAACCCACGCCAACACGGGGAGAACATGCAAACTCCACACACAAATGTTAGCTGACCCAGCCAAGGCTGGAACCAGCGACCTTCTTGCTGTGAGGCGATCCTGCTACCCACTGCGCCACCGTGCAGCCTTTACATGTTTATATCAATTTTAAATCTTCTAAACACAAATGTTGTCAATGTTTTGGAGCACACTAGCTTATAGATATCCTAAAAGCTAACAAAACTGAAACTAATACCTAAAAAAAACTTTCATTTAATTTCATGGAACCTTTCCATTTTTTTAAGATTGGAGGCATGCAGACACACACACATGCTTCTGAAATAGTTTGTGTCCTTTAAAGAAGGGCTTTTTTGTCTATCAACAAATAATATGAGGTGTTTAAATACCAGCTTTTTTTTCAACATGACATGATATCATGTAGAACTACTCCAGCATCGACCCCCTGCTGAACCGCAGCCGGCTGACTGTGCTGCAGTCTGTCCAAGCTCTGACCGAGATCCAAGACTTCTTGAATTATATCACAGGAGATGGTGAGTTTTTGTACTCAGTGGAGTTGGATTAATGTTTGTTGATTAATAATCATGTATTAAGTCTTATTAACCACTGTTTGTCTGCTTTCAGTCTCAGTGAATTCTCTCAAGTTCATGATCAGACGGTGGACCAGCCACTATCCAGATGCTAAACTGGATCCCATGAATGTGTGGGATGACATCATCACCTCTCGGTGAGTCTGCTGATTTACACAGAGGATACAAATTGAACAATGCTCGTCTTGAAAAATCTGAAGAGGTATAAAGCTTATTTGTGTGGAGATTTAAGAATGTCTTTTTTGTTTTCAGTTGTTTCTTCTTGGATAAGATTCTGGAGAGGCTGACGTCCACCCCTGAAAACAGCATGGAGGTGGACGGTGCAGAGCAGGGCAGTGGAGAGGAGCTCGGAGCTCTTGTCAAAACCTGCAAGTTTAACATGAAACTCCAAATGGCAGACAGCGCGTGGAAACAGGTGCACAGGCTTTACAAAAGTCTAGTGTTTCGTATCCAGAGCACAGACACAAGAATTAGCCCTGAAGCATCTTTTGTTTGATTTTGGATTACCTCAAATTTATCTCATTTGGATGTGAATTATATGGTATAGGGCATATCCATGGGCTTTGTTATCAGGGTTTCTCTTACACATACTATACTGTTGTGGATGTTGTGCCAAAATTGCACCTCAACACCTGCCCCAAGCTTAATCCTAACTCTACCTGTACTAGCAAATAAGGGAAGGCATAAAATGGCAGCGGTCATTTTTTTGCCACTACACCAGCCATAGCCTTGAGAACTGAGAGACAATACCGTTTCTGAAAGGGGAAACTAAATAAACAAAATATAATGGTTTTCAACATCAGTCAGTTGTTCAACCACGTTTTTCATGCTTATGCAAGATGCATGGTGACTGTTAAGAAACACAATGAGCTATCAAGAGCAAACTGAATGTAGTGTGTTCATTTTGTCGACAGAATAACATACCAGTGGCATCCAAGCTGTTGAAGGAACTTCACCGTGATGCAAAGATTGATAATGCTCGGTTGCTCCGCTGGGTCCACAGCTTTAGCCGTTTCACACACAAAAGAAGTGCTGGACTTGGACCTTCTGAAAAGATTAATGCTTTACTCAAGACTGTTCCACTTTTGAGTATGAATCACATTGTCTTATCCCATATAGACATACTTCAAGTATTGAGTTTTTACTGAAAGAAAGTATGGGACTCAAAGTGGGACTCAAAGTTTCATGATATACATTGTACTATATTTACAGAGGACGCTGAGAGACAAAATGAAGCATTATCTGCCCGGATGCTTCGTGACCAGAAGATCCTTCTGGGAACCACCTATGACCTCATGGCTGGTGCTACAGATCGCAGTCCCTCTGCTCTGGAGACCCTCGGGGAAGAGAAAGTACAGAAGATTCTACAACTTTCACAGGCCTCATCCATCACCCAGGTAATGTGTTTTTCAAAGAGACCTTTTTGGAATGCAATATTTAGTAAATTCACAGATTGCAAATAGTAGGTCAGAACTAGGATGATTTAGAGAAATGGGTTTCTGGCATTTACTATTGATATACTACCATTTAGAGTGTTGGATTTATGTTCTTAAAACTGGTTAAAAAATCAATGTAAAATATTTTTAATAATAAAACTTTGGTTCATGTTTTTTTAGTTATTTGTTCCTCTGAGCAGTTATTATTTCTGCAGTTTCACATGCTATTTACAAGATCATTCTGATTTCTTATTTGGTGATCAAGATATTATTTTATTATCAGTTTTTTTTTATGAATGGGAATGTATGGAGACCCAGAAGGGACGTGATGGTGGGGAAAAAAATTGGGTGTAAGAAAAAAAAAACTGGGTGAGAAAAAAAACGGATGGGAGGAAAAAAAAACATTTTTTTAATTATATATTTTGAAGTTTTTGCATTCCACAAACACTTCCTGTTCACTTCATACATGTCAACCCTCCCGTTTTTGCTGGGATTCTCCTGTATTTTACCATTCTATCCCACTATCATCCTACCATTATTAGTATTTTCACATATTTCCCTCATATTTTTAATCTTGAAAGCACGTTGAAATTAATATAAAAATGTCTGCATTCACTTTCTTTCGCGCTCCGTATAATAAACTGATCCCAGATCAGCTTTTATACATGCCATTTAAAGTTGCACCTCTGTTATCAAACAAAGGAAAAACAGCAAATGAATCTCTCGTTTTGTTTTGTTTGATAGCAGATGTGCATTCAATTACTTCAGTATCTGTTTGTGCTCATTTGTGTATTTGTCTGTTTAAACACACACCCAAATCCCAAAGTGGCCTGCACTTTAGCTCCTCTTTAAATGGCATGTACAGAAGCTGATCTGGGATCAGTTTACCATACGGAGCGCATCCGTCAGTCAGCGCTTATACATGATTCAGAGGTTGCATTTAAAGGGCGATGATTGACGAGTAAATGCAGACGTTTTTATATTAATTTCAGCGTGCTTTCAAGATTAAAAATATGGGAAATATGGGAAAATACTTAATGATGGGATAATGGCAGGATAGAATGGCAAAATATGGGAGAATTGCAGCAAAAACAAGAGGGTTGACATGTATGAAGTGAACAGGAAATGTTTGTGGAACAATAGTTACAAACAAACATATTTGCGAGGCAACATAAAAACTTAAAAAATATATATTTTCTCATCACAGTTTTTTTTTCTCCCACCCAGTTTTATTTTCTTTCACGCATTTTCTCCCTACCATCACACCCCTTCAGGGTCTCCATAGACACGTATTAAAATATGTGAAATAAAGTATTTTATAACATTTAGGGCTTTCTTGCAGAGTAAATGTATTTTTTAGATAGGACTGTACCTGTTTGCACTATTTAAATGGACTGAATTACAATTTCTGCATCCTAAACATACTTTTTAAACATCATTACTCTTGAGATTGATACTCTTGAGATGGATTAAATCACACAAGTTATTGATGCTCATAAATGTGTAATGAATAAATTAAATCTGCCATTTGACTGTAGTGATTAGTGACTTTTGACATACTTAAGACTTTATGTGTGCTTTTCGCACTTCAATATTAACAGCTGATAAAAGTTTTCCACATCTGATGAGTGTAGTTTTTCTCCTCAGGTGGTGGAGGGTCTGCAGATTCAGGCTCTGGAGTTGTTGCGAAGTGCTGCATGTAAGGCAGAAGAGGAAGAGCAGTCTTTCAGCCAACAGCATGTGAACACGCATGGTATTGTGGAGGCCTACATGACCATGGCCAACTTCTGTGACCGAAGACTCCGAGAGAGTGAACAGAAAGAAGAGGGTGAGACAGCTGAGCACCAGTACAGCACACAAATGCTCTCGTGACTATTAGAAAATTACAAGAGTCTGAGAGGACACTTTTTGTGTGCAGGTTTAAGTGCTTATAATGACACTTTTAATGTTTGATTTTAGCAATCAGTCCTAAGCTTCAGTCCTTGCCTGGACATGTAGTAAAGATGATGCTGAAGGCGCTGAAGCTCAGCTCTGAGGAGGCCAGGCTCAAGTTTCCTCGTCTGCTGCAGCTTGTAGAGGTGTACCCTGCTGAAACCCTCGACCTGATGGTCAGAGAGGTGCGCCAACATCATTTTTGATGCACTGCATTTATACAATTTAGGAATCCTGTTCATACAGTCATTAAATCAAATGTGTCCTGAATTTGTGTTTGAACGTGTTCAAAAATGTGTTCTTCATCTTTCATTGAGTACTCATCTTTTTTCTAATTCCAATAGGTTGTGAGTGTTCCTTGCTGGCTTCTGATTGGCTGGATCAGTCAAATGATGGCTCTGCTTGACAAGCCTCAGGCAACAGCAGTTCAGCATGTTATAGAGGAGATTGCAGAATGCTATCCACAGTCCCTCATATACCCGTACATGATCAGCAGTGAGAACTACACTTTTGAGGAGTCTGCAAGTGGTCAGAGGAACCGAGAGTTTGTTGAGAAGTATGTACTCGTCTGTGTAGTTCTGGATGTGGCTTTGGCTTTTCACATATTAAGACATGCAAACTATTGTTTATGTTCCAGGCTGAAGTCATTATTGGATAAAGGTGGTGTCATCCAAGAGTTTGTAGATGCCCTTCAGCAACTTACTAACCCTGAAATGCTTTTCAAGGTAAAAGATCAATTTCTCTGTGAGTTTTGCCCAAAATTCAAGTACCAACTGGGTTATTTTAACAGATGGGACAGATTTTAGTTGGTGGCGCTAGTGGCACTTTAACTTACAAAGCTTTATGGCCTGTTGTGATATTCTTGATTCTTAATTGTTGGTTTGACAGGACTGGTGGGATGAGGTGAAGAATCAGCTGGACAAACCAAACCTGGACAAAAAGAAAATGAAGCATCTCTACGAGGAGATGACTGAACTGCTTGGTGATGCCAAGTCTCTGAGATTTGGGTCTTACAGAAGAAAATTCATCCAGGTTTACAACTTGCATATTACTGTGACTTCATTAATGCATGAATTTATTATTAATAATATTATCAATTAATATTATTGATAAATAAACTCAAAATTCTGATATGCTATGTGTGTTTGCATACAGTTGAAGTCAGAATTATTAGCCACCCCAGATAGAATAAAAGCAGTTTTAAATTTTTTAAAAACCAATTTAAGGTCAAAATTATTAGCCCCTTTAAGCTATATTTATTCGATAGTCTACAGAACAAGCCATCATTATACAACAACTTGCCTAATTACCCTAACCTGTCTAGTTAACCTAATTAACCTAGTTAAGCCTTTGAATGTCACTTTAAGCTCTGTTAAACAGAAATTGGGGAAAAAATTAACAGGGGGGCAAATAATTCATGGGGGCTAATAATTCTGACTTCAACTGTATATGTATACAAATATTAATTAATAATCTGACTTCTTAAACTTAATACTCCTAACTTAAAAACTACAACTATAAAATATCTTTCTCTCTCTGTCATCACGTGACAAATATGCTCTCTTCATATATAAATAATTAGTTTACTGCTTTAGAGTAACTTGGAAAATAATAAAATGTACATTTTTTTTGTTACTTTGCTTCTGTTGTCATTTTTACGTTTTTTTGGATAAATAAAATGTAAATATTGTGTATATGTAAGTGCATACTGTATATTTGCTTATGATTTTTACTATTATTTCATTCTGTTCATTCCTCAGAAATTCTCTAAAGAAGTGGAGAAGCTGCTTGGAGCCGGTGGTTCTAAGTTGTATGAAAGGCGGAAGGATAAGGACTTCCTCCAGCAGGTGGACCGCATGGCTCAATCTATGAGAGGTTTCCAGAAGGAACCAGGCAACATGAAGGAATATTCACCCTGGCTCAGCAGCTTCAAAGCTGAAACTCTCAAAAATGAACTGGAGGTACCAGGTTAGTAAAGAATTTTCTTAACTTAATTTATCTGTAAATGATACCATTTGTTTCCCTTTACCTCTGAGTTTCAAATACCTGTTTTTCTTTTAAAGTTGTCTGTTTCTGCTTTCCATTCTACAGGTCAGTACGATGGCAAATCAAAGCCATTGCCGGAATATCATGCAAAGATCACTGGTTTCGATGAAAGGGTAAAGGAAATAATGCCCTTTTTTATTAGTTCTCATTTAGACCTGAATATTTCAGTGCATTACGATTCTTCTTCTTCAACTTAGGTGAAGGTTATGACATCTATCCGTCGACCGAAGCGCATCATCATACGAGGAGATGACGAGCGGGATTATCCATTCCTAGTGAAGGGTGGAGAGGATCTGCGGCAGGACCAACGCATTGAGCAGCTCTTTGGTGTGATGAACATGATTCTCAGTCAGGACACTGCCTGTTCTCAGCGGAGCCTGGCACTTTGTACCTACCAGGTCATTCCCATCACCAGCAGGTACCAGGATTAACTTCTCTCGACTCAAGTTCATCTCAAAGTGAAAAATTCCTTACCATTTACTCACACTCAGGGGGTTCTAAACTTTTAGGAATTTCTTTCTTCTGTTGAACACAAAATAAGATAATCTGAGGAATGTTGGAAACCAGCAACCCTTGATATCCAAGTAGGAACAAAAAATACCATAGGTGTCAGCTGGTGGCTGCTGCTTTCCAACATTCATTCATACATTCATTTTCTTTTCGGCTTAGTCCCTTTATTAATCTAGGGTCAACACAGATGAATGTACCACCAATTTATCCAACGTATGTTTTACACAGCGGATGCCCTTTCAGCCGCAACCCAACATGGGGAAACACCCATACACTCCTGCATTCACATTTAAACACTCTACAGCCAATTTAGCTTACCCAATTTACATATAGCACATGTCTTTGGACTGTGGGGGAAACCAGAGCACCCGGAGGAAACCCACACAGACACGGAGAGAACATGCAAACTCCACACAGAAATGCCAACTGACCCAGCCAGGGCTCCAACCAGCGACCTTCTTGCTGCGAGGCGATTGTGCTACCCACTGCACCCCCGTGACACCCTCCCTGCTTTTCAACATACTTGAAAATAACTTCCTTTGTGTTTGGAACAAATGAAGGTGGTTTAATGATGACAGAATTTTCATATTTAGGTGAACTATTCCTTTAACTCCTCTTAATGGTGTATTGATGAATGTCTGCTGACATTTCCAGGATCGGTCTGATTGAGTGGATGGAGAACACTTGCACTCTGAAAGACTTCCTCTCCAGCAGAAGGACAGAACAAGAGCAGAAGACAATCACAAAGTGAACATTTATTCCTTCCCTGTGTCTGCATTCATACCTTGCATATCTGCTGATTCTACTCGATGAATAACACGTTACTTTGGTGTAATGCATTTTAGGCCCAATGAATTCTATGATGAATGGATCAGTAAAGTTGCTGGAAAGGTGGAGGGCATCAGACGATATGCTGAATTGTACAAGTAAGTCATTGTTTTATTATTACTTTTTTTAATTCCTATTTGTCATTGTTAATTTTAAAGAATGACTTGTTCTTGTGTAAATAGTATTATTTGGGAATCTGGGTCATGTTGTTCTTTTTATTTAAACGGGTGGTATTTCATGAATTTAGAGTTATTTACACTGTTAAAGTGTTTTACACTGTTAAACTCTCATGCTCAAGCATGGGACAAGTTGTGACTAGTTTTGCAAATTATTATTTTTTGAGCCTGGTTCTCTGTCACGTAACCAAAAGTGGAAATCCTCTTATGGGCGCATCTCCAGGAAAAGCGTGTGTGACCAGTGAGGGCGTGCCTATCACCCTGTGACAGTGCTATACAGGACTTGCCTTAGAATGACAAGCCAAAAAGTGTGCTTTTTGGATGTAAGGGGATAGTGATCTTGTGTAGGTAAAATTAAAGGTGCAGTAGGTAATCTGCCAAAATGCTAACTGGTTTGCATAATATCTTTCAAATACAATCCCTCCCCTGCCGTCCAAAGCCACGCCTCCTGAAATCGTTAATGCGCACATTAAACATGACAGACCCCCTGGATCATTCGCCAGTTAGAAAACTTTATAGTGCTTTATAATACCACAATTCTGAAGGAAAAACTGTATTATATCTAACGTGTTTTCAGTTGTGTAGCAAGCAAAACTTGTCATAATGTGCAATATTTCATGCATGCAAGGATCGCTGGTCTCACTCTCATGTGCTTTGTCCTTAAGTGACTATGGTATGCTTAGTGATTGGCCGGCGACGCGCAGGAATTACACTAATTACTAAGCCATACTTGCATGCTATTTCAAACCAAATATTCAGAGTAGCATGGTAAACCATATATGGAGTGCGTCACAGGCTGTCAGTGTTCAAAAATGAACCAATGTGAATATAAAACCAACTTCAGCTCAGAAAAGCAGGCTCAGCGGAATAGCGCTATTTACTGATGTTTTGTTGTTGAACTTAATAAACATCTACATTATTGATACTGTAAAAGGTGCCTTATGAAAGTGAAAAGTCACAACAGTCTTTTGCCACAAGATTTCAGTGGCTGAACAACACTTCAGTGCAAAATTTTTAATTGGATGAACATTTCTTAGTTTTATGCCTTACCCAGAATACAAAAATACATATGAATACATTTAAATCATTTACTTTAATCATTAATATTGGAATGTGAAGAGACTTTCAACCAGCCCAACAAAAAATGTTCTGAAGACGATCACCTACTGCACCTTTAATTTAAACCTTTCTCATAATTCACAAACCTCCCCCCCCCCCCCCCCTTTGTGAGTTATTTAGAACACATCAGTTTTAAATTTCCATGCCAACACATCTGACTTATGACATGAAACACTGCACCCCTATGCACTGCAGTGGAGTGATTGCAGCTGCTAGATTTAAGAATTAAGTCACTTCATCAACTTCTTGTAAACTACAAAGTTTAAAAAAAAAATGGCTGTTTAACTCGGAGAAGAAGAAAGAATTATTCTAGTTATATAAACAGAGTGTTTCTGTTAAATTAACCACATTGTCAGAGTATGTGTAAAATTATTATTTTGCCTTCTATCACATTATTTCACATCAGCATACACATTATATGTGAATTAAAATGTCTTCAACCTAAGCAAACATTTAGTTAGTTATTTAATTAAAAGCAGCTTTAATTTAGCAACTGATCAATGATGTACTGAATGTTCTAACCACACCGGTGGGATCGTACACTTCAGGGACCAGCCGAAGCTTATCATTTTGCTTTGACTGCATTGACTGCTTTGACTGTGTCAAAGGGTTACAGTTGGTCTCTAAGCAGAAGCTGCCACAACGTTGATAGAAATCTGTTTCTTTGTCTTATAAGTATAAAAAATGAAAGACTTTTTAGAGCAAATATGGATGCAGTACTACTATACAGGTATTCAAGATTAAAATGAGATAGGGCAAAGTGAGCAAGATACATCCCCTTTAACTAAAAAGGAGCTATTACAGCGTGGTATACTCAATCTTTGGGATATTTGGAGTTGAAACATTCTGGAAATACTTATTAACACATTTCAATTTGATTTATTACAGAAAAGCAAAACGTGTGGACACTGTGAATAACTTTAGAAGAATTGAGCAGATGGTGCCTGATGACTTGTTAAAGTAGGCCAACATTTCTCTCTATTTTACATTGCAGGACTCAATTTTTATATTAAAAAGCTATTATGATTCATTGTTTAAATGCAATATTCTAGTGTGAAACAGAATTAATACTGCCACGAACACTTGTTTTCAGACGTGCTTTTGTGAGGATGAGCACCACACCAGAAGCCTTCCTGTCACTGAGGTCCCATTTCAGCAGTTCTCATGCTGTGCTATGCATCAGTCACTGGATTCTGGGCATTGGTGATAGGCATCTCTCCAACTTCATGATCAATACAGAGACTGGCGGCATGATCGGCATTGACTTTGGTCATGCTTTTGGATCAGCCACTCAGGTGGGTCGTTGTCCAGTATTGAGAAAGAGTTGCTATAAAAATTTTAAAAGAAGTTGAGTTAAATCATCGTGTCAAGCTGTATCATAGATGATGACAATAAGCTGCGTTGCATGTAGTTTCTTCCAGTGCCTGAACTGATGCCATTTAGACTGACCCGGCAGTTTATAAACTTGATGCGACCCTTGGCCGAGTCTGGTCTCATCCAGAGTGTAATGGTTCACTCACTGCGAGCCTTCAGAGCTGAGCCAGATCTACTGCTCAACACTATGGATGTGTTTGTAAAGGAGCCCTCACTGGACTGGAAGGTAGAGCAACTCACAGCAGATTTTTAGCTTGCAAACAGAAACAGATAGCTTGCTTTCCCTATTTCCTCGTAGCCTAGAGTATAATCAAATGTTTCACGTTTTCCATTTTCTAGTTTCCCATATAAGAGGTCTATAATAAGCTTAGGCTTTATTGAATCAATATCAAAGAGGCAGGGTAACTGAATTGTGAAAGGCAACACCATTATTCCCATGATGCAGAACTTTGAGCTGAAGCAGCTGAAGAAAGGAGGCACCTGGACAGAGAGTGTGAACACCAAAGAAATCAACTGGTTCCCTCTTCAGAAGGTCAACTTTGCTCGCCGGAAGCTTGAAGGAACCAATCCTTCAGTCATAACAAGGTAGATCCAGCCACACAAGTCTGAATTTATTTTTATTCAAACATTTAATTTGGATTTCTGGAAATCAAATTTTTGCACATTGACATCTCATTTTCCTGACCACTAATTAAGTTCATCCAGTTATTACCTTTGGTTAATTTCCTTTCTAATTATTTTAAAACCGTTTTCTTCATGGACAAAATAAGAATGTACCAGTTGTAACAATGTTTATTTGTCAATGTTCTAGTGAGGAGCTTTGTCTTGGATTTGAGAAGTTGCCGGAGTATAAGGGACTGTTGGCTGTGGCCCGAGGAGAAGAACAACACAACATTCGAGCTCGACTTGCTGACAAAGATCTGACTGTTGAGGACCAGGTAGATTGCTTGCTTGATCAGGCAACTGACCCCAATATACTGGGCAGGGTGTGGGTAGGCTGGGAACCATGGATTTGAACCCAATAGGGTATGAAAATCAAATTCAGTGGGGTCAAATCAAATGTTTTTGTATCTTTATAAGGTTGTAAACCCATTCTTAGCGAGTGAAGATGAAGCTTTCAGAACCACAGCTATTTTCAAATAATATTTCCATAGATATGTAAAGCCAGAATTAAATAAGACTGCATTAAACAAAATGAAGGAAAAAATAAGCAGTTGTCATTTTTCAATGCATTTTTCAAGTAGCACAGTCATCAAATAAAGCATCCCAATGTTAACATTGTCTTTAAACCCCCCCCCCCCTCCCCCTCTTGTTGACATGTCAGCTTTTATTAATTACTGACATAAAAGTGATGATGTTAGGAGTATTTTCATTTAGTGTCAACTAGTATGACAACTTGATAAAAGATAGACTGAATGTAGTGCTGTGATAAACTAAGTTGTCAGGTGAAAAAAAAAAAGCTAATCAAGTTAATCGTTTTTATTGATCAACAACCAAAGGAACGTAGGCCACAGTTGGATTGGGTCTAATATCTTCAGGTTTTTCAAAGGCTTTGGGTTCAAGCAAATAAAGTCTGTTGTGCAGGTACCGTAAGGTCAAAGAGATTACATAGAGATGGGTACAGGTTAATACATAAAGCAATATAGATTTATATACATGTATATATTAAACAAAATGGCTATTAAAATCATTACAAGACTGTGCATAGCATTGAGATACAAAACTTGTCAATTGCAATACTGAAGGCCAATATTTGTGGTTGCATCACTGCAGCACATTGCATTTGTTTTGCTCTGGACCGGCTTACTTGTTCAGCCTTACATTTTGGGCCTCCAGCCGTTAATAAACTGCATGAGTTTCTTCACTTGAAGTTTGCTTAGCTTAAAATCTTCTGACAGGATCTCCTCCGTTAGCTGCAGGAGCAGATTTCCATCAATTTTTTCTTGCACAAACAAAGAAACAACATCTTCTGACAGACCAATGAACCGTAGTGACTTAGAAATCTCCTCAATAGAGATACCTGATAGATTGCTTGGTGGCTGCCAAGACAACCCTGTAGCTACAGGATAAGAAACAGAGAATATATCTGTAGTGCCAGGATGTGGCCTTTCAGGCGAGCAGCTTTTGGACTCAAGTTCTGCGGCGTCCGCATCGGCCGTATCTGTAGTGGTGGCTTCTGCATCTTTCTTTACATCAGTACATTTAGGGGTTCTTGGAGGCAAGATAGGGCAGGACTGGCTTTGCTTAGTGATACATTCGTCTGTGGGTTTGTCTCTGCACATATCCATGTTGTAGCTGGTGGACTTGGTGCAAAACTGGGCAGACTGGGTAACCTGCTGGACCTTGGAGGCCACAGCCTTCCCTTCAAAATTTGCCCGTTTATCAAAGTCTAACAAGCCTGACGGACAAGCCTTAGGAGTTCCAGGAGTCCTCTTTCGAGGATAGCTAGAGTAACTCCTGCAGTGGAGAGATTGGAAGTCCTCACCTTTATACGAGTCAGCTCCGCAGAAATCGTTTGGCCAGGAAAGGCGAGAGAAAGAGGCATTGACTGATGGATTGAGGCAAGGGAGAGGCTTGGAGCCTTCACTGGCATCTGGTCTGATCCAGTTACATGGGTAACAAGCATGGTTCTGATCATCTGACTCGATCTGAGACTCACCCTCTCCACCTCTATTGAGAGATGAAGAACAGGGAAGGGAGAAGAGAATTGTTCAGTCATAAGTAGTGCAGATTACATCAAATTATTGTCCATTTTTTCAATCAAAACAGTGTGTAACTCACATGCTGTGCAAGCCAGACGAGTAATAGGACAGCGTTGGGCTTGGAGAGCGGGTATCTTTCTGACGTGGCTTGGCAGGAGGGTATGGCACTGTGGCACTGCTTGAACCTGCCTGTTTAGAGCTGCGCGGTGGAATCGGTGGAGCATTTAACAAGCGGCACTCCTCCTTCACCTGCAATGGAAACAAGAAAGTAAACTATGGATCTAAAATGTGAACATTACAATAAATATATCAGAGACTATACAGATATAGATTTTTTTAAACAGCTGTACATATCCTAGGTCTTGGTAACGCATGAAATTTAACCTTTGTTCCAACTTGGAATGCAATTAAACCTGTTTTGACTGACCAAAAGAGTACTCAAATAAGACACTTTGCAAGCACAGAATAAACTTTGCCTTATCTGAAAACATGAATAAGAAAGCCTAATCGTGCTTTTTTTTAACTCTAGCATAAAATAAACCTTTTAAGCAATCTGTGAATCATTCTGTTTTAACTGATGTTTGAAATTGTAATTTAGAATAAACTTTTACTCCTTTTTAGAGAGATGGCATGATAGTATTACTTACTCTACACTTCCAAAACAATATGACTTCCATAGTGAATCCAGTCCACTATTTGTTTACTAACATTTTTTAAGTGTTTATATTGAGTAGAAGAACGGAACTATTCAGCTTTGGAACAAGTGGATAGTGAGTAAATAATGACACAATTGTAGTTTTTGGGTGAACAGTGTCCCTTCAGTTAACAGTTAACCCTTCCCTCAACAAAAAAAGAACTCACTAACAAATCACTATGGATGGCAAGTTAAACTCATACATACTGTCAATCATTACCATGAAAACCTTTTATTTACTACAGACTGTCAAAAATAATATATGAACCAAGTATAAATAAGATTCTGTGAGAAGTCTGTAAGAAACAATGTCTTATGCATGCTAATCCTTTTAGTTATTTGATTTAAAACGTATACAAATATTTATACTATTTTGGTGTCATAATTGATTTTAAATTCTCACTTAGTCCTATGATGAAACTTAATATTAAGCGGGGCTTTTTTACTCTATTCTTCATGATGTCACACAATGTTTAAAAATAATATGCTGATTTGGTCCTTGAGTGTGACATGTTGTTGAGAAATGGTTTTGCTCTGTTATTTTTGGTCATTTTTACATTAAAGATTTTTCATATAATAGAAAGTTCAAAAGTCCAGCCTTTAATTCAAATAGAATTTCTTGTAAAATGTAAAATCTTCAAGAAAAGATTACTGACCAAAAACATTTGAGTGGTAAAGCAGATTTGCTCAGCCGTTCATTAAAAGTAGCTTTGACATGTTTCATGTTTATGCTCATAAAGATAAACTCACAGCTTCAGACTTTGGAGGCACCGGAGGTGGAGGTAGATTGACATCTGTGCTGAGCAGAGCACTTGTGGGACCTGCTTTAGGGTATGGCAGTGCAGTCGTGCAGCCAGAGGACGTAGAGTTTCCTCGGACACCCTCGTTGTGGTCTAGAACAGGTCCAGCGTTCTTAACATGATCCAACCAAAGCTCCTCGTAGGGCACATCTGATTTAAGAGAGCCTGAAGAATTCTCCTGCAGCTCAGGGAACAGGTAATCTGCATCAGGCGGTTCTGCTGGCATACAATCTCCACATAGGCTTACGCAACCCTGAAGATTCACCTCACTGTTCCCATGGAGATTATTACCGTAGACACACACCGACAGGCGATGAAATGACTGCGTGAGCTCATCTCTGGCTGAGCTCAGAGAACTTGGCAGATGCACATGTGACGGGCAGCCATTGCTCCCGCTTCCGCTGCTATTGCAGATGGTGCTCCCACTTCCCGTTCCACCAGCACTACTTTTTTTCGGGCTCTTGCCATCCTCAATCCAGTCCACCCTCACGTCCCGGACAGCCCTAGAGTAGTCGTCAATGTCGAACTGTTCCTGGCAGTAAGTAAACCAGCGGTGGACCACTGTCTCGAACCAGGTTTCTCCTTGAAGCAGCCCTTCGGGCACCAGTAAACGTGGCAGTGCCGTGGACACATGTAAGGGGAAGTGCACTGGCAGTATTTTGTTCGAACGCAACGCACAACACACCACCACTGTCTTTGTCTGGATGTTGACCAGCTTGTATCTGTGGCCTTCACGGATCAAATGGAGGTCGTGCGGATTGCGTGGCGGGCTGCTGGGCACCATGACATTCACAGGTAACCTGGTCTTCTCCACGATTGTGCGAATAGTATGTTCTCCTTCCTGCATCTGCAGCTCTAGCGGGGAGCAGGTGCTGAAGCGGCCGCGGCACTGGAAAGGCAGGCTGATGCTCTCGTTGGTGCGGTGGTTCATGCAGATAAGGCAGGGCATCTTCCCACGGCCAAGCTTGCTGATGGAGTTGAGCTTGCCAATGCGCTTGAAAATAGTGTTGAAGCGTGACTTTTCTCGGGATGATTTGGCATAGAGGATTTCAGCCTGGCCCATTAGCGTCAGCTCATCCCCTGTGCTTAGTGTGATGTTGTACACTTCAGTGTCTTCATTAGATTCTCCTGATGCCATCTGGGGGAAAGACGACAGCAACTTGATCATATCATCTAAAAATATAGTCTGAATGATACTGTGTTATACAGACTACACACAAATCAATGTTGAACAGACTTTAAATCACAAAACTAATTGATTTATGGTAAAGCATATTAGGTTGTCCCAACACTAACATACATAAATCAAAAGCAGCGCCGTTTATGAGCACTAATCCAGACCTTGAAATTGAAGGATATTTCCTCCATGACATACACTCGCTCAGGGAATGCTTTGGCCACCTCCTCCACACTGTTGAAGTACTGCACAGGCTCCTTAATGTCCCTGTCCTGCTCCAGCAACTTAAACTGACCTGTGACCCACAAATACATAAATAAGTAAACATTGCAAAGCTTCTCTGTATATAGGTTAGATGTCAAGCTGCCAGGCATTTCCTAATATATTGAGATAAATACACATGTCATGTGGTTTCCCACACAGGGTTTAAATTAATCCAGAATTCTAAAATGTAGAACAGTAAATCATGGCTTAAATATTGAAGATACAACAACTAAAGATGAAAGTGTCTGTTTCTGTGACAGACAAACTGTACATTTAAATATATATTTTATTTGCTTATTACATGTGTATTTTTTTATTATACCCCATTTGTGCCATTGCTCAATGGTTCTGGGCTAAAAGTATGGGGTAAAAATAAAGTCCTTCTTAATATAAACAGTAGCAGGCTAAGAGCTAAAGAAAACTTTGAAATTGTGTTTAAAAACTGATTAGGGAATGCATAATCCTTGAACATATATGGAAACCCCAAGTTTCTAAGTTAAAAGTGTTGCTTGCCAAAGTTATGGGCACCCGAAGACTGATACAAGCCATCCTCTTTGTTCTACAGACAAAGTAGAAAGAATCTGTGCCGCATTTACCTTATGTGCTCAACTGGCCTTATTAATGAGTCACTTTTGTCAGCAAGAACCTGTCTAGCTGGTGGTGCTTTACTGACAGACCTAGTAATCTATTAATCTGAAGTTAAACCTGCCTTCTGGTAGGTTTAATGTAGGAATACGTCTTCATAAACTCATTTCATACCATAACAGGAGATAAATTATCTGTTTCTCTGGTTTATAAGGCAATTAAGCTTAGTCTGTGAAACTCATGTAATGAAACTTTCATGTAATTGATATACTTTTATACAATTTATACAGAAACTGAATAGTGAAAGAGGTTGTGATTATGTCTTTCATGATATATAGATTTAAAGGAAGGTCTTGTTTCCCCTTAAGTGGTCAACTGACCCTCTCCTTAGCCAAAATAACGTCAATATGAGGAGACCAATTAGCTAATGAACTCTTAACTAAAAGCAGAACAACACAGCAGAACAAATCCTCCCTCTTTCTGTTTTAAATCAATTAAAAATGTTATCCTAGGAGACTAACTTCTGCCTTCTTATTAAAAACCAAGATGGCTTTGAAAAAAAATTTAAAGATGTTTCTTCAAACAGTACATCCTGCACTGTAACAGCTGAGTGGCCTTACCCTCATAATGGACAGGGATCTCGATTTTCGGTCCGATGACATAATGGCCCTCCTCTAGGCTATGGGCGGTAATTGTGGTCCACTGCCGGCATGAATGAATCAAGAGGTAGTCATTTTCTCTCAACCCTTCCACCGATTCTCCTGAGGCAAAACACAATATCACATCAGTATGGAACGGTGACGTTAATACGGCATAGTTCTGTCAAAAAAGAAGCTTAAGTGGCACTTAAGGATATCCTAACAAATGCCACAAAGTCCACAGTGCCACAGATATTAAGATCAGCAGTTGAAAATAACATAAAGGGTATAATTTGACCCTATTTCTATACTGACAATATTTACAATTGGCACATGATTGTGCCCAAAGCAACTCACATTGCATTGAATACATTTACATGATGTACACTTTTGATCAGACCCTTCCATCCCAGAGTACTGAGCTCACTTTTTTGTTCTACTATTTAAGCTACAGGAAGGTAAAACAGGAGTATTTATAAGTAGAGCATTCACATAAATTAATATTAGAGTTGAAAAAATGGATCATGGCTCACTTTAAGCTCAGTCCTTTCTGTTCATAATAATGATCATATGGGCAGAAGTTGGTCAGTGTAATCATAGTGCCCCAGTTCCCATAATGATAATGATCTAGCTCCCCTGACATTGACTTCCTCCATCTTTACACACACACACACACACACACACACGCACGCACACACACACACAACAGAGCGCAGCTCAAACACAAAGCTCTTGCAGTTTGTCAGTGACGTGATGATAAAACACTGATAATAACCAAACAACTTCACTAAGTCTAGATTTGTTGCGTCACAAATGTTTTTTTTTTCCATCAAGTTTATAAAAATCACCTTACTGTAAATATACTTGTGTGAGCTCCTTTGTAAAGTTAAGCTTTGAGTTCGTAGAGGTTAGAAAGAAACAAAAGCAAACTTTCCCCCCTATACGCTTAAAATGAAATGTTTTGAGACCGGGAGATGACTGCCAGCAGTCTGTTATTTAACTCTCTGGCCTCTGGCTAATTCGAGTTAGCTCGCTAACGTCCATGCCTCTCTTTTTCGCCTTTATTTGACTGTTTGGTCTTCACTGGGTTCAAAACATCTACAAAACACATCGCTCTTGGCGTGGCTGTTTAAGGAATACCCGTGAAGCCTGCAGACTGAAGGTGTCCGCTGTGTGTGTGTCTTCTGAGTGCAGGGTCTCGTTAGCTTAGCGCGCGGAGCGGCTAATTATTGGAATTCCACAGGAGCGCAACCGCCCACGCGCAGCTGCCGCACACAACAGAAACACAGCACAACTCGGAGAAATCTTACCGCTGTCCAACTTGACGATCTGCGGCAGTCTGTAGGCACTAACAAGTCTGTCCAAGGGTAGTGTCGTTGTGCTCCATGTTATATTGTTAAAACTGTTGTACAGCATCGATCCAAGGTCCATGTTAGCTGGCTAACATCTGCACGTTAGCCCGCCGCCGCATGCATCTGCAGTGAAGAACGGCTCTTTCATGGAGAAAGCTTCGGTAAATGCTCTTTTGTTTACTCAGAGGCAGCCGTGGACAGTGCGTGAAGCCATTTCAGCCGACCGTCTATTTACACTGACAGGAAATGCCATGTATCCCATACCGTAACGATCGCGAGCTGGAGCGGCGATTTCCTCTTCCCTGTTGCTCCAGCGGTTGCTCGGGCAACCAGCGCCATAATTTACACTGTATTTTTAATATTACAGGTTATACATAAATATTCAACAATGCAATACGCCCTCGGGATATTTAACAAACAACGTAAATACAAATCTTATATACAACAGTACGCTTACAAAAATACATTGGTTCAACAGTCCTGTACTTTGATCAACTTGAAGTATCCAATCTCTCTGCTACTCTCAGTCAGAAATGTACATACAATTACACGTACACAATATTTGACTTTAGGGAAACTTCAGTAATCAATCATTAAGAGAGATGGGATTGCTTAATTTTTAATTTAGTTTTGGCCTAATTTATGAAATAATGGCCTACATTTAATCTGTAAATTTGGTGTTACGTTCACTTAACATGTGCAATTATACTTGCAAAATAAATAAAATAGTATTTTATTGTACTTCAAAATGAAGTTTGATTAATAAAGGAGTGCAGCAAATAGATGACATAACATATGTAATTTAATAAGTTAACCTAAAATAATAGTGTTAGGTTACCTTATTTTAAAAAAATGGGTCAATTCAGTTTCAAATAGTATTGCATGTTAGTAATGTACATTATAATACAAGTTTACTACTAGCGCATTAAATAAAGTACACTTAAAGTACACCACAGCGGAATGAACCGCCAACTAATCCAGCATATGTTTTACTTAATGGATGCCCTTCCAGCCGCAACCCAACACTGGGAAACACCAATATAGTACAGCCAATTTATTGATTAATTTATTTTCCTTTCGGCTTAGTCCCTTTATTAATCTGGGGTCGCCACAGCAGAATGAACCACCAACTTATCCAGCATATGTTTTACGTAGCGGAAGCCCTTCCAGCTGCAACCCAGTACTGGCAAACATTCATTCACACACATACACTATGGACAATTTAGTTTATTCAGTTCACCTGTAACGCATGTCTTTGGACTGTGGGGGAAACCAGAGCACCCGGAGGAAACCCACGTGAACACAGGGAGAACATGCAAACTCCACACAGAAATGCCAACTGACCCAACTGGGGCTTGAACGGGTAACTTTCTTGCTGTGAGGTGATCGTGCTACCCACTGCGCCACCGTGATGCCACTTTTGAGTCCATACAAGCAAAATATTTCTGAAGTCTATTCTGATTGCTGTTCATATTTTAAAACAGGAGCTGGAAATTGTTCAGCCATGACCTCCTGTTTCTCAGTGCTATAAATATGAGAAATGGCCATGCTCTATTATGTAAAATTAAGGTCAGGATCAGGCATGGGCTGGTATAAGATTCTGATTGTATGATAAGTTTGGATAAAAATATCACGGTATTGTGATTACTGCACTAAAATAAATTCTTTTTAAATGTCTGGGTAAAAAAATCAACAACAACAACCCCACCACCCCCACCCAACCCCCCTTTGAACTCAATATATTTTATAATTCAAATGAATCATTGACTTCTGCTGTCTTCATTAGTTTCAAAAACACAGATTTCTCTAAAATTTAAAAAGTCATCTTTGTCTTTGGATGTTTTTTTTTCTGCTGAAGATACTGTTGTCCTAAAAAACAACAACAACAAAAAAAAGAAAATAAAAAAATCTTACACATACCTTAGGAACGGTACGACAGAAAATTTTCCAGTTTTATAACCTTGACTTTTCCAAACCATGGTGTACCTTGAAAACGATTATCATCCTATGCCTAGTCAGGATAAGAGGTCAAGTTGCATGAACTCTTATTTACATGTGATTTCCTCAAGGGGTTTAAATTAAGTCAGAAGTCTAAAACCCAGAGCAGTTAATCATGGCTTTAAAATCGAAGACAATAGGACAATAACTCCACAAATGTGGACTTACTCAACTGACAAATGCAAATCCAAAAGCAAGTGAAGCTGATCACTTCCTCTCTCTCAGAGCAGAGACTGGGGCTTGTTCTCTTTCAGATTGTCTCTGCTTGGTTCACAACAGAGACGAGCAGCGTTCATGTGTTCACTGCTGACTGTGTTCTGAGAGAGCATGTCTTTCGTAAGCACCCTCCGCCAGTGGGATGAGGCCGTGGCTTGTGTGGAGCAAAGAGACCCAGACGCCGCTCTCAGGATATTCCTCAGCATCGAGGAGAAAAACTCCAAGATCGCCTTTAACATCGGCTGTCTTTGTCTGAACAACAATGAGTTAGATGAAGCTGAAAAGGTACTGTTGTATGGCTGAATAAACGTTTTATACTAAATGTTTGAAATGTAGTTTAAAAGTCTAAAACATTTGTGACCGTAAGAAGGAAGTAAAAGTAGTTTCACTCTTTATGGGAAATGTATTTCTGTTTTACACCTGCAGGCTTTTGATGGAAGCATTGGCAAAGATGAACACCTGGCTGTGGCCTTTTTTCAAAGAGGAGTTACGTTTTATAAAAAGGAAAGGTAAGATCATTACCTTGCTTCACGACTCATTAAAGAATAGTTCACCCAAATGTTTCTGTTGAACACAAAGGAAGATATACTAAAGACAGTTGGAAAATATAAGCCATTGACTTCCATTCTATGTTTGTGCCTACTATAGATGTAATGCCTACCGCTTTCTGTTGAATATCTTGTTTTGTGTTCAACGGAAGAAAGGAGTTCATAAAAGTTTGGAACCCACTTGAGTGGGAGTAAACAAGGAGGAATTTGTCTTTTTTTTTTTGGTGAACTATCCCATTAAGTTAAAACGTTATGCTCTTCTGATGACTCAGGGTACTTAAATGGGTGGTCTAGAGTTTATTTTTGGTTGTGTTTATAAGAAGCAAAGCAATGTGTGCTCATGCTTCATTTGTAGAAAATCACGTTATTTTTTCATATATCTTTGATTATATATAGCTACTCGGCTTACATGAAAACAACAATCATATTTCCTAGTCAAATGCCATATATATATATTTTGTGATTCTCTGAAACATAATTAAATTGTAAGCACTTCTCTGTTTGTGTCGTGTCTTTTGGAAGCCCAAATACAGAAACAGAAGAAGCTCTGTGGAAATAGAAGCGTTTGGACAGCATTTTACCTTTCCCTGCTATAACATTAATGTGCCTCTGGCCACACCCCTTCGCTATGTTTGGTGTATGTGCATAACCTGAAGGGTTTTTGATCTCACTAGCCAAGTTGTATTGTTTGTAGTCCCCAAACTTCGTTCGCTGTAGGCTTTGCTAAGCTAATGTCTCCCTTTGCATTGAACTTTGAGCGTATCACATTCAGAGATGTTGTTTATGTTCACACAGCTACATTACACATCAACTAAAGTTTAAAATATGATATCATAATGGACCCCCCCCCCCCTTTAAGAGTGGATCACAGAATACCTCTTTCCAGTTTTAATAAACTGACGATCATGACTTTCTCTCCAGGTTTGAAGAGTCTCTTCTGGATTTCCAACAAGCATTTAAGCAGTTACGAGGGAATCAACTAATTGATTACACACCTCTGGGGCTAAGATATAAACTTTATGCTTGTGAGGTAAGTCCAGATATTTTTTTCAACTTTACTGATTTGACTTATTAGAAGTTGTGATGTGAGTGACTTGAGATTTATTTCAAGTGAGGCATTTCACACGCCTCCATTTCTGACTTGATGGTTGCTCACAAGAGTTTTCTCCTATATTGCGACATCTGACATTAACAGTCACCTCAGTTCATTCACTAAAGCAGTCTTTTTGTCCTGTGCAATATTAAGGTGCTGCACAACATTGGACTGGCACAGGCGCAGTTGGGAAAATGGGAGAAAGCTCAAGAGAACCTTCTTACTGCTCTGAGCTTGAGAGCAGATGCCAAGTTCAGCCATATTGATAATGCGCTTGATGCCATTCTGGTCTGTATCTGCTAAACTTTCACTATCATAAACATAATCATCAGTTGCTAGGACTTTCAAATTAAATTTCTGTTTTAATTTACAAGTTGGCCCTGAAAGTCATTGAATTATATGTTGACCTGATACTCTGTGGTTCATCTCAAACGTTTTGGTTGTTATATGAGGCAACAAAAGCTTGTTATTTCGTAACTGTGGTTGTCTAAAAAGTGGTTATGTTTGGTTTGTTTCACAATCAATGGTTCTGGTTAGATTTTGAGGGAAGTTGTGTAAGTTTCAGAAAGGTCAAAATTCACGAGACAGATGATTTATACTCTGATATCCTTATACAACGTCATTCTTTGTACGCATTTTACTGACAGTAAATTATGTAAAAGTCAGTATCAGTGAAGGAAACACCAGAAAACAGAGTAAAACGCAGTTAAACAGTACATTTATACAGCAATAAAAAGGATTACTAAAATGCAGTGCAGTGGTACTTCATCAATGTTTACAATCCAAGTCAAAAACTAATTTTTTTAGCCTGGACTTAAAAATAGATCAAGTAGGAACTGGAATGAACAAATGAATAATAAATAAAGAATACCCAATGATAAAATGAATCTAAAAATTAATTACTGATGAGCAGAGTGTAAAACAGCAGGATCTGTGTGCTGTGGTTGTCTTAATACATTGCTTTAAAATTGATAAGCATTTCTTCGATGTGATTTCTCTATTTCAGAAACATAAGCTGTTTCCTCTGGTAGAGGTTCGAGCAGGGCTGCTGTTTAAACCTAATAAGAAATATGTGGCAGAGCTGGAGAAAAGGGACTACCTTGGAAAAGCTAAGGTGCCCATCATCCCCATTATCACATTATTAGAGTGTGCAATGACTGAAACTCATGTACAAAATTGATTAACATACTATTTTTCCTAGGTTGTAGCTTCTGTTGTACCTGCAGATGAGTTTTCTGGTTTTGCTCCACTTCAGCCTCAAGTAAGTAATGTGAGCTAGTCAAGTAACATCTTATGTGTTAGTAATGTGTTTTAGCATGTTTATAACATTTTGTTAGCATTAATTGGAGATAATTAATTAGGTTAACAAGCTGCTAGCCTGTTTGTAAAATGTGTATTAGTATGTTTCTCATTGTTAGCATGAATCAATGTAGAGGAGGGCCATAATAGCATGAATTACAGTACATTATTAGTTTCATGTTTTTGTGTCAGGTTGCTTGCTAAGTTTTGCTAACATGTTTCTAACATGTAAAATAATTATTATTAGCATGTTGCTTATGTTTCTAGCTTGAATTACCATGTTGCCAGCATGTTTCTAGCAAGTTTAAAGTTTTGATTTCATTAATTAGCATATAAATGTTACTACATAGCAAACATGTTTGAGTATGTATAGGAAATATATTAGCCTGTTAAACATTTTAGCATTAATTGACATTTTGAGAATGAAGTAAAATTTTGATAGCATCCTTCTTGCATAAGAATCACGTTAACACAAATTAAGATGTAGCTAGCATAGATTAGCATGTTTCAAATGTGTTACCATTAGCATAACTAATATATTATGATGTATCACATGCTAACATGTTTCTAGCTTAAATTACCATTTTGCTAACCTGTTTTTTTATTATTGTTTTAGTATGAGTTAGCATTTTGTCTAGTTCCTAGTGCTTTATGAATGATAGCTAGCTAGATGAAACTTGAACTGGGTGGTTTTTAATTATACTGTTTAAAACTATTTAAGAAGATTTCATCACGTAGGCTTTGTCAAGCAGAAATAATGATGACGACATTTTCCTTCATTTGTTCTCTGTTGTTTAGATTGACAATGTTCCATCTACACCAAAAATTCCAGAAGTGCTACGGTAAGGCTAGTTTACAAGGAAGAAGATTGTTTAAAGCATATTCACCTGCAGAGCATGAAAATGTTTGGGATGTGTGTGTGTGTGGAGTTTCTGTTTAGTTTTGTCTATCTGTACACGTGATGATCCTCAGGGTGCTGGAAGGAGAGCCACACACTGTTCTGTATGAGTTTGTTCCAGAGACTAGAGAGGAGCTGGCTGTGTTGCCTGGCAACATCGTCTTTGTTCTTCACAGAGGAACAGATAACTGGGCATCTGTTGTTTTCAATGAAAAGGTACATTTTCGGTAGCTTAGGGAAATGTTTTTATCAATATTATGAGAACAGAAAATGATGAGCAGAGATAAGAGGAACTAAACTGGGAGAATAAATGATGACGCGTATGAAAGATGCAAGCTCCTTCACTATTCATTATCAAGACAATATTCCACTAGCGTGCTAATGTAAGCAGAAGTATTATTTTATTTTATGTCTTTTGTTTTCTGTTTTTTTTTTTCCAGCGAGGTCTAGTGCCTTATAATTTTCTTGAACCCTTGGATATTGTTACAATGGCATCAAAACCAGCTGAGGTACAGTAATGACCTTTTGAACAATTAATCAGTATATCAAACAGACATGGGTGGCAAACCTTTGGGATGAAATACCACAATGCAATCACACAGAGATCTGCACGGTTTTATATTTAAAATCACTTTTGATGCCTTAGTGCACATGGAAAACGTAAACCTCATAGTCAGACATGATGAATGATGTACTTTACAATGTGTAACTGAATATTTTTGTTACATAAAGTAAACCATGATGATATAATGAGTGATGTATTATATATTGTTTATGGAGCTTTTTCACATTTACAAGCTTGAAGTCAGCACATTTAGATGACTGGAAAAAAAACAACAAATGTTTGTTTTGATTTGGGCAAATAACGAGAAAAAAATAAACTGTGATTATGTTGGTCGGAAGAACAATGTCAAATTTGCTGTAATGAAACACAAAGTGCAGTGTTATAATATAACATTTATCATTGACACTCCTTGTCACAACTCTACAACCTGGCATTCCTTATTATAACATTTCCACTTGAATGGCACATTACATACACTTAATCTCTTATATTGCTTTCTGTATAGATCCACGTCAGCTCATTCTGTCCTCTTAAAGTACTCTTGTTTCTTCACATTTGATTAAGTTATATTTTGTTCTAAATTATTGAGAAATGTACATTTGAACTGTTACAGACTGAAGCATTAAATGAAAATGATAATATACCCGCTCCACCAAGAAGAGCAGCACCTAGTAGACCAATGGCTTCAGAAGGCCTGCAGACTGTGAATGCAAAGGTTCAGTATTCCCTTTAAACTCATATAGTCACTGCCAAATCACAGTAAACTGTTATCAGCTATCATAACTATTGACAATTGTGTAAGCTATCAAGAGACAATCTTTCAGTATCATCTCTTTGTTAGTGTCACAGTGAATAGATTATTATTATTAATAGGCCTATTTCTCATTTGTATTCCCCACAGACTGTTAACACAAGGGAATTTTCCGGCTGTGTTGTGAAAGTGCACTTTCAGTTCACCATAGCAATCGCCATTGCACATGGTCAACCATATGGAGTCATTCTTCAGATGATAAGCTCTAAATTGAAGCTTCCTGCATCAACACTGACTTTACGGTAAATATTTGACAGTTTTTCTTGAAGGCTTCATCCATAACTTGCATCTTGATTTCCCAAACCTGGAATCCAGGTCAAAATTAAACTCTACAGTTTAAAGGTGCTCTAAGTTTTTGAGTCTTCTAAAGCATAAAATACCATAATATGTTTGCAGGTATTTAAAAAACACGTTTAAGAAACAATGATAAAGTCAGTTATTCTCCATGAAAATGTGTGTTAGGATGTCTGTGTTTGTTTTGGTCTCTATAACACACCAACTGCCAGTTTACCCAATTATATTTCTTCACCCCAGGATGTATTGGCAGAAAACAGAGCATTTAATTTCAGTCTTGAAGGCTGCCTATCCATCTAATCCTACATATCTATCCATCGAAGGTTCTGATTGCTGTTTAATACATTTTCGACTCCTACAGTGCTTTCTGAATGAGATAGATGGCTATCCGGACGGCAATTTGTAGTGAAAACAATCATGTTCTCATGTTCTCAAACAGGCCATTTGGAAGGGCCCTTCAGATTTAAAGATTTGGAAGGGTACAACTAATGGACACTTCAGACCCCCATGATTCTTTGGCTAATCAAGTTAACGTTTTACTCTGGAAGATTAGGGCATAGGGCTAGTTTAAATTTAGATAATTGTGTGTTAATTTAACTGTGCTGACATGAGTGATCAGTATTGAATGCATGAATTTGCATGAATAACAGTTCTTCAAATGTGTCAAAGTAAGACAATAATGTTTATAGTTTAGGGAAATGGGTGTGCTTTATGAAAATGACATTATGGTTTGGAAATTTTTGTTTAAATCCTGGTTAGTATTTTAACAATCTATAAAAACAGTAAACTATAACAATTTCAGCAGCGTATCAGAAACAGGACTTGATGTACCTTTCAGGTATGCTAAGGAAGGCTCTGCTGAAAGAGTGATTATAGAGGACTCTGAAATGGAGGCTGTGTGGAGCAGTGCGAAGGATGGCCGTCTTACCTTGTGGTGTTCAGTGACAGAGGTAAAGCCCTTTACTATAGACTGTAAAAAGATCACACTTTATATATGGGTCAAAGATCGTTCCATTTTAGTTAAATTTACAAATGGCACAAAGGACATGCATAACATGGAGGCGTCTTTCAAATAACTTAAATTACTTAACATTTAAGTAACAAATCATTTTCAAATAAAATGTCAAAATAATCTTCCATTGTCATTTAGCATGTCAGTGCTAAGGCCAGTGACAGCACACATAACAGTTAATTAATATTTTGGTGCTGCATTCTGATCCAAAAATGGAGAATTTTAATTTCAAGTATGCATGCTAATATGCTGTGGTATATAAACTATTGTTGACATTTTAGTGGGTGTCTATTGTCAGGTAAAAATGTGATGGTTAGTATTTTTGTGAACAGGACACATTTTACTGTACAGAAAACAACAATGCTGTTTTACAAATTTGACCAATATATTTACTCTATCAGCTTACTGAATTACAAGATACAATAGTACTATTAAAATAAGAAATGAAGCCCTAAAAGCATTTTCTGGTCCCCACTTTTTAAAAGGGTAAAGGTGCGTCTCATGCGAAGGTTGTGGCTCTTCACTCTTACGAGTCTTCAACCCCAGAGGATCTTGAGTTCAAGCAGGGAAACGTCATCACAGTTCTTTCTAAAGGTAGGACATGAAACCACAATGTTTGTAATTCATTAATATGCAAATAAAATATACTGTGAACTATGATGGCATTCTTCAGATGATTGTCTGCTCTTTTGTTTAATTTTCAGTCAATGACGAGTGGCTTGAAGGTCAGTGCAATGGGAAGATAGGCATATTCCCGTCATCCTTTGTTGAAGCACTTAATGGGGATCCACACACATCAGCAGTGTGAATAAATCATTCATCTACTGTAATATCATATTTGTGCTTAAATTTGCTGATAAAATATAGCAGAATTTTGAGGTGTAATATTGACATAAACGAAAGGACAGTTCACCCACAAATGAAACTTTATCCTTTAAACTTTAAAGGACACCTATATTATCCCTTTAACAAGTCGTAAGATAAGCCTTTGGTGTCTCCACAATGTGTCCGTAAAGTTTCAGTTCAAAATACCCATCAGATCACTTATTATAGCCTCCAGAATTTGCCAATTTTAGTGTCAGAGTACAGTCTAGCTGTAACCTGTGGCTTTAAATGCAAATGAGCTGCTTCTCACAGACCACCGTTCCTATGTGTGTGTCTGCTTCTCATCATCATGCGTTACATTAGATAAAAACAGCACAGAGACAGACTCGAATGAAGCTGAACTACAGCTCATTAGTCAAAAATACCAAGTAAGCTTATTTCATGTATTTATGGTGGAGTTTATACAAGCCTTTCTGAAATGATGAGTCTCACACAAATGCCGTTTGCAGTTCACACACAAGCGTTTACTGACACCATGCAATTGTGGTGATTATAGCAGTATTACATAGCGATTTTACCGTCTTTATTACAAACATGCTCTGTTTTAAAAACGTTTTAAACATAAAAATCACAGAAAGTTGGAACATATTATGGAGACATGGTGGCTGTCAATCAATTCAGTGGGTGGGGAAAACCGCACTCCTACGTCACATTAGGCCTCAAAATCACTGGAATTTGGGTCTTATTTGATCGTCAGTAAAAGAAAAAAAAAAAAAAAAAAAAGAGAGAGAGACTTGTGTTTCTATCACTCCAATATGACATTGGACACACTATACCTTCAGACAATTCTGGCCAAACAGCTTACAGAGTTGATTTTCATCATAGGTGCCCTTTAAATAGTCGATTTACTCACCCTCAGGCCATCAAGTGATTTATTTTTAGCTGAAACTTCTTGGTCAGGGTATATACAGAAATCAGAGTGAAAAAACTTTCAAGACCTTTAAGACTCTTTTGATAATGTTAAGACCTCATGGCCACTTTAGGTTTCACCCGGTGACATTTTAACTTGCAGTATATTTACTAAACACTGATTGTAAGAAACGAATTCTAAACTAAAACATTATTCGTATACTGAATAAAAATGCTAATTGATGCCTTTAGAACTCCAGGATTTGATCGATTTCATAAACTATACAGCACCTCAATATTCAAATAAAATTCAGGCAAAATTTAGCATACAACTATACATTGTAGAATCAAAAATTATACAACATTTAATACCTTCTAAAAAAGTATTTAAATTTCCTTAATACTTTTTAGGACCTCATGGATACCCTGTTGGTGATTTACATAATTGACATCAATGGTTAACAACAGCACTATGATAGTCAAAAGAGATGTACAGGCAAAAGGAAATGTAGATATTTATAATTTAGAGAAGTGATCAGTCCATGCATAAAACTGAAGCAAATAACGAGCTTAAATCTTGACAAATGTTCCTGAGCACATTCATGACAGCTGTTGATGGCGACGGTCTAGAATTGTAAAGAATAACGAATAACTAATTTTGGCTGAAAATCTTCATTAATGCTGTATTGAAGAAATAAGCCACTCATCATTTCCTGAGGGTCAGTAAAATAACAGCTACTTCTAGGTAGACCTTTTCCTTTAATGTTACTACATTTACACCAGAGATTTGCTGATGATTACATGTTTTTGATAAAGACAAAAGAGAGAGGGAGGTATATACTTTGAAGTCATTATGAACAAGACAACCTTTCTATTTTTCTCATTTAATTGCTCCTCCACAGTTTTCTACAATATTGGTATAATAATAGAACACAAAAAGGAGATATTTATTTACCTTGATTAAAGTTTGACAGCAGCAAGTACTTGGCCTTATCAAGAGAATATAAAACATGTCCCCAAAAGATGTTGTTACTATATCGATACATGTAAAGCAATCTTTTGATGATTCCTGTGACTGTCCAATAGTAAATGAGTGTTATGATTTTTGGGGTGTTGAAGCGTCCTCATTACCCTCCTCTTCGTAAGCGATTGCAATGCCTCTCTGTCCCTTCACCGCTTTCACTACCGGGGTCTGCCCTAATTTTGGCTCCAGTCCCTGCCAGCTGCGGCCTGCCAGAAATGATGCTGCAAAATAGACCATGATTAGCATTTGCATAAATCAGACATTTTGTAAAAACAGAACTTCAGAAAGAACTTCAACAGTTCTCTGTACCTGCAGCGTTAATATTGGCCACAGTGAGAGTCTGATTCCTGAGGACTAGCGAAGATGACTCCGAGTTATACCTCATCCCAGATGAGTTGGTGGAACAGGTTCGTAGAGCTCCTGTGATGAGAGACACGTCTGTGGCCTCTTCAGTGGCAGACTGATTGGGTTCAGGAAAGCCCACATGACTGCTTCCACCTGTAATATTAATTTCTCATTAGATGTCAATAAGAAAATCATATTTGCACACTGGCATGACTAAAAGCATTTCCAGATCCTCTCTTTTTTTCTAGCTTGCTTCAATTTTCATTTCATCTTACATTAATTAACAGGTTTCACGCTCCAAGCCAAATATCAAATTCCCTGCCTTTTACTGACTAGAATACTAAACATCCATGACTTATAATGAAAGGTTATTGTCAATTGGTTTAACTCGAATATCATTTTGCAGCACTAACACAGATTCTTTGAAGTGGTTACACTGAAGCCAAAGCTCCTAGAATTTATGCTATCCTGGCATGCAGAGGTGGAAAGAGTACCGAAAAATTATACTCATGTACTATTACTTGCTGAAAAATGTAGCGCAAGTAAAGTAAAAGTATCTGTTGTAAATAATAAGTATGAGTAAAAAGTAGCCCATTTAAGAGTACTCACGAGTAGTATTACACAGTGAAAGTCTTTACATGCTATTTGTGATGCAGGTTGATGCATTTACATGCAATTTGTGAGTGTGTAAACGTAACATTTTGTAGTGCATTTAGTCAATTGTCTTAGTCATTTAGCAATTTCAGTCATCATACAGTAAACATCCTTCATCTTCTCATGAGTGAGGTCTCTCAATCATTGCATGTAAAGGTTTTGGACTTCTGCTTGGACACTTTTAATGCTTCCAAGCGGTTTGCTGCATTTATAAAGCTCAGTTCAGTATGAATGCAATTCAGTTTCTATGTGCGATTTGATTGGACAGGAATCGCAGGACTGATTATTCTACTTTAGCCAATCCCCATAGACAAGAAAAAATAAAGCAAAGACTGCAGGTTGAAGGAAAGTAGTGGAGCAAAAGTACAGACACTGCGCCATAATGTACTCAAGGAAAAGTACACATTTTAAAAACTACTTAGTAAAGAACAATTCCTAAGAAAAACTACTCAATTTGTTACTTTACAGCACTGCTGGCATGTAAACCTTAGTTAACAGGTACAGTCTGGTGACTGCATTTGACTTAACTGTTAAAAATAAAATAGAGCTGTAAAATAGCCTACAATGCAATTTTAAAAATGGAAGTGAAACATGACAGTTTGACACCTGGAAACTTGAATTCAAAGTAACAAACAAAAATCCCGGATAATCCACGACTTAATAAGACATTCCAGAACGTCCATGACTCATGGGATCCATAAATAAAGTTCTTGGATTAAAAGGATTTTTTTTAAAAATCGAAAATGTAAAAAAATTGAAACCTGAATAAATGACTAAAATAAGTTAAAGTAACAAAAACTAGTGTGCGTTTTTTTAACCATGTTGTGGTTTTCACAACAGTCTCTACAGATGCTGCATCCTAGACTCCAAAATTGTAATAATTTATAAAGCAATTTCTGCCTGACCATTTGAGATGAGGAAGGTTTATAAAAATCACAATCAAGGTTTTTACTATTCATTCAATCTTTTTGGCTTAG
This sequence comes from Danio aesculapii, assembly GCF_903798145.1. Lineage (NCBI taxonomy): Eukaryota > Metazoa > Chordata > Actinopteri > Cypriniformes > Danionidae > Danio > Danio aesculapii. Next base: position 40,154,263 of record NC_079441.1, on the reverse strand, counting down.
TCCCTTTATTCAGCAGAGTTCGCCACAGCAGAATCAACCGCCAACTTATCCAGCATGTGTTTTGGACAGTGGATGCCCTTCCAGCTGCAACCCAGTACTGGGAAACATCCATACACACTCATTTACACACATACACTATGGACAATTTAGTTCATTCAATTCACCTGTACCGCAAGTCTTGTACTGGGGGGGAAACCGGAGCACCCAGAGGAAACACACGCGAATACAGGGAGAACATGCAAACTCCACACAGAAATGCCAACTGACCCAGCCGGGACTCGAACCAGTGACCTTCTTGCTGTGAGGCGACAGTGCTCAACACTGGACCACTGTGTTGCCCAAGTTGGCCCAAGTTTTCCCTATTACATCATAATTCAAGCATATAATAGTATTTGTTGTTTGTTTGTTTTGTTTTTTTGCATCTGATAGAGCGTTTGGACCCAGAAACTGTGATGCGAGATGACAGACTTAACATCTTGATAATATAATTATAACAGCAATAATAGTAATGTTCGGAACAATAATGATTGTGAAAAGCACTATACAAATAAAACTGAATGAATAATAGCTCGATATTTTTCATATTTTTTTAAACATGCTGACATACCAGGCAGTAAATCTCTGAAGTCTGTGACATATTCTCCAGTCCACTCTCTGTGCTTATTGCACGCCAGCTCCATCTCAAACGGAGTCACCACAGGCCTGTAGAATTCACTTGAGTCCAGCAGGGAGTTTTCTGGACACGCAACTAACACGTAAATATCGATTTCCAGGAAGTTCGCAAGCTTGGGAACGTTGATCTTACCCATGGCAAACATATAGCTCTTCTTGCCTGCTCTGTGAATAGTGTCTTTCAGCTGTTCGATAATGGTCAGATAGTTGGCAACACCCAGGGTGCCCACCAAAATGCCCACCACACTGGCATCTTTGGCCCGCTCAATGGCATAATAGCGCTTCATCAGTGCTTTGTTGATTTGAACCGATTCCACTCGACCCGTGCTGGTTTCTGGGTTGAATGAGCTGAAGACACAGTTGTTCCAGCTCATCATGAAGTTTGTAAGCGTCAGGCCTTCCTGGCCAATGTAAAAGATACTGTAATCATTAACAGTTTGTCCCTCTTTTATTCTGAATTGTCTGCCAAATTTAAAAATGACACCATCATCGTGTGACTGCAAGTCCACACAGTTGTCCTGTATACGTTCAGCAGCACAGGAATGATCCGTTTTCAGACGAGACACCACAACATTAGGGTAGATGTCACACAAAAGTGTCCTGAGATCATCTGAGGAGAGAGGAGATGAATAACTTCATTCACAAATGCAATGAATCAGGGATTATTTTTAAATCACTCCTAAAAAAAACGTACCTATTTAGCTTGTCTTTTTAATATTATTTTAATAGTCCTTTCTACCGCTACATTTTTTTATTTTTTCAGTTGTTTCTCTTGTATTATTTTTCAGTCTTGTGACTGTTTTTAAATGTGCTATATCAATAAATGAACTTGAACTATGTCCAATCCGGCTCCTGGAGGCTCACTATTAGGGCTGCACAATATTGGACAAAAACTGACACTGCCATATTTAGTTTGTCTACGCTATATCTTGCAATATGAATATAATTTCACAAGATGACTTATAACTCTATTTGGAATGTATTCATGATTTTATATTGATTAGGCTTACTGTATTTTGCAGCGTAATATTTGCATAAGAACACAATGCAATTGCATAGATACAAATACATTTTTGGTTTTCTGTGGAATCTAACAGTATTGCAGAAATTCAACAACAATAATAATAATATATAACATAGCACTGTATTAGTGTAGAGTCTTCATTGCATAAATAATTAAATACAATTAATTTAGGTTTAAATACCTTTATAACCTCTTGAGGTTTAAGTTTGCTTAAATCTTACACAGTCACAGGTCTTAAAAACCCATAAACGAAAATCTTTCTATTTTTGGGTTAAACCTTGCAGTGACCACCAAAATCACATGTTCTGAACTGTCGTGCTGATCCACTATAATCCTGATTCATCATTGCAGATCCTGCGATGTGACTACTGCAGGTTCACTCTGCGATATCTATGCTGATACAATATATTGTGCAGCCCTACTCACTATCTAGCAGTTTCAGTTCTTTTTAAGTGGTGTCCAAATTCAAGTTGCACACTATGGAATGCACTGGCACAATATTTTTTTTTTTTAAGTACACCAATAGAGTTTCACTTAACATTTCAATACATGCAGTGACATATTTGCATAATGATAAACATTATAGCAGTATTTAATTAATTCTAATTAGATTTTCTACATTTACATTACATTTACATTTAGCAGACACTTTTATCCAAAGTATATTTTCTAATAATAAAGATTAAATAATTTCACAGTGCTGTGAAAGAGATTTAAATATTTGACAATTGTAGCAATGAAAGGTGATGAATGCTCTCAAAGTTGATTTTGGTCACTGGTTTTCATTCACGGTTCAACTGGACTGTGTTTCTGGTCAAATGTAGGAGATTTCAGAAATGGACACCTCTGCATTAAAGAGATAGTTCACCCAAAAATGAACATTTTCTCATACTCATGATTACAAACTCTCATGAATGTCTTTCTTTTCACCACAAAATAAGATATTCTGAAGAATGTTGAAACAAGCAGCCCTTGACATCCAAAGCAGGAACAAAAGAAGTCTTGTTTCCAACATTCTCCAGTATAGCTTCCATTGTTTTTAACAGAATAGAGAAATGCAAACATGTTTGGAACAAGTGAAGTGTGAGTAAATCATGACAATCTCATTTTGGGGTGAATTATTGGTTTAAATGAATGTCACTACAGATTAGGACAGATTAAATGGTGAAAATTACCTATAGCATGCGAGTAAGTGACGTCAAACAGTACTATGATATGGCTTTGGAGATTCGGGTAAAGCTCTTTAAAGGATGCCGCACACTGATGGACATCTATGGGTCTTTTCCCAAACACGTAAAGAAGCGGTAGTCGTCTGCATGGGCTGAGACAAGACGACCCATAATGCACTATACAGTCTGCTCCCACATGTTCTGCTGCTACTTCATCCACACAACAGCTGAAAACAAACAAGCAGGTCTAGAAATCAGAATTCTGCTTGCATAGTCATACAATATGTTTTTTTAACAATTTTCTTATCTCACCATAATTGTATATATTATAGGTAAATGGAAAACTCTTATTGTCATGATAAGAAAAGCCTTTTAAATATTGACGCTTGTGATCTCTGCTGTAAAAAACAAAAGTAAATACAAAGACATGTTGCGGGACACAATCTACTGTACATGAGAGAAAAGACCACAAAACTTGGTCTTGCGTTGCATAGGTATATTTTTGACAACAGTGCTTCCCACACCCAGGTATATTAACGGCCGCCCAAGTATATTTAGTGGCACTTTTTTTTTTTACTATTATTATCATCCTTTTACACTTTTTTTGTATCTGCCCAATGTAAAGAAGCATCCACAAGCGATTAAGTAGTAGAAAATCTTCTCTCTTGAACCTGTTTTATACTGCCAGTGCTGTGTGTGAGAGAACTATGGTGCTCTGCAGGTTTCTAAATCTACTAAAATATCCGGGATTTGGTTTTGCTTTCATTTTCTAAGCTGTCGTTAAGTTTATGTGTTTATTTTTATTTAATTATTAATTCTTTAATCTAAACGACTCATCTAAAAAAAACATTACTAAGTACTAAGGACGAAATAACATCTAAATTGGCTGCAGAATATTTGTACACCATTTGTAATGGTTAATCAACTCATTTGTCTTATTTAAATAATCTACATGTTTTATTCTTGTAAGTATTATAATTTTTAGAGATATTTTTATACCTTTTTCTGTCATTTATTTCTGTCATTTATTTCATTTATCCACCGCAAGTATATTTCAAAGCACTGGACAAGAAATCAAAATGATTGATTACTGATTTCTCTTTTATTGAAATCAAAAATGATTGATTTTTCTTACATGCCAAAATCCTTCAAATAAGCAAACATTATGTTGCATGAAGATATTTTGTAATTTTCCAAATGTACATTTATTAAAACTCAATTTTTAATTAGCAATGTGCACTACTAAGCACATCATAAAGACAACTTTAAAGATGATTTTAGTATGTAGATATTTAGAAACCCTCAGACCCCAGGTATTTCTTTGCCAAATACTTTAATTTTCTGGAACATGTCAAAACAGTGGAAAACTTACTTATTCAGCTTATCTCCCATTTCTCATCAAGCTTACATATGACGTATTTATGGTAATACATAGTACATGTTCTTACCTGCCATAGGATGTATCCCCTAAAATGTAAGTCTTGGCTTTGGTTTCATTCTCTATTTCAGCAGAGACCCGGACGGCATCAGGCAGCAGTTCATCTGGAAACTGTAAGGCCACCTGTGATAAAGACAAGGCAAACTGTATTGATACCTTATTAAATGCTTTGAGTAAACATGACAGAGGTGATGACTTTTAATGTCAACTTACCTTCTTGAATTGATTGCTAGTGATGAAACGGCAGGTCTCGAGTGTCTGGTAGAGCAGCAGGTCTCCAGAAGGGTGGAAACTGTGTGTTGAAGTGACCGAGCGGTGGAGAACCGCCTCACTGCTGCTGCTGAACGCGTCTGTCATCTTCTCTCACTTGAAGCAAACATCATTTATTCACACAGCACATCATCTAATATTCAACTTTAATTGAAGCAGAAAAGTAGCTCGAATGTGTTATTGCAAACATGGTTTAATAACGTGCTGAAGCTGACATTCACATTACTGAATCACACAGATTAAAATATACAGATTGACTGTTGTATATGTGTGTAAAACAGGCAGCAGGCGGACTCTGAACAGTAAGATCAGCTGAGAGTTTACACTGGAACAGCGCGAATCGACTCTAAAACTAACGTTAGTTTACAGAAAATTAATTCAAAAATGTATTTTGAAAACAAGAATCACTGTTAGCAATTGTTGACATTTTAACATGTTCTTATTAGCTACAACAAAATGTAACGTACCAAAACAGAGCTTCACACTACATGTCAACTTCCACGTGAGGCTGCGGAACACGACACGCTCTTCTTCGGCGTTCGGTTCAGCGCTTCGGATTTCAAGTCCTCACATCGCCTTCTAGTGTTCTGGAGAGATACTCACTGTCTGTACTTCGTAAGAACGACACAGACACTTAAAAAGGTACTAAAATATTTTAGTAATCTGCAAAACATAATTTTCACGGTGTATTGTCGACTCAGAAACCACAATATACATTTTTTAAAATTCTCTCCTGTTTTCAACATGATGAAACTTTTTATCCAACTCTGTCTACAATCTTGTGCATGTTACTTTCACATATATTACAAATGTTTGTACTGTAAGCGTTTACTGATTGCCGGAACAGCTCAAGGCACTTACACACAACAGTTTGGCAGTAAATTTTCAAAGTACTTAAATTTCAGCAGGGGTGTTGATAGACCTCACTTATTAGGACATGTGTCACTGTAAAAATGGCCAGTGCCCCAGTAAATGCATTTATGCAGTTTTCTTTATATGTACTGTAAGTGTATTAATTAAGAGTGGTCATCCAAGAATAAAGACATTATTCTCTGTGCTGGGACAGATTGAGCAATGGAGTTAGTTTCAAAATGAATGCCATTCATTCATTCATTCATTCATTCATTCATTCATTTTCTTTTTGGCTTAGTCCTTTTATTAATCAGGGGTCATCACAGCAGAATGAAACGCCAACTTATCCAGCACATGTGCTCCACGCAGGTTTCTTCATCTCGTTTACATACACTATGAACAGCAGCTACGCTAATTACTCTCTTTATTCTCTATTTCCACCTTGGGATACTAATCCCGAGGCCCTCAGAGACTATGCAGCACCACTGATTCGATCCAAGACCAGCAATGAGATGATCTCAAGGTTTCCATTTCCTGGACCAGGCTGTATCCTTAGCAGCTACTGTGGTGGTCTGTAGGAGTAAAGAATATGAGACTGATTCCTGTGATGCTCCAGGGACAGACAAGTCTTTGCTAAGGTCCAGCTTCCAGCCTCCAGCGCCTCGACTGCAGCTCTGCACAAGACGTTTGGCCAGTGGAGAAATGGTCGTGCCCAACTGAGCCTGGTTTCTCTCAAGGTTTTTTTAATTCTTCACTTTCGCCAATTGGTGAAATGGATTTGCTCTTCAGTGTTTGAACTCTCAGTAGTGAATATTAAACCACACTGAACTGAACTAATTTAAACTGAACAAAACTTAAACACTGAAAACTGAACTACACTGTTTCAATTTACTGTGATCGTTTATGTTAAGCTGCTTTGACACAATCTACATTGTAAAAGTGCTAAACCCATGCAAACACAGGGAGAACATGCAAACTCCACACAGAAATGCCAACTGATCCAGCAGGGGCTCAAAACAGCCACCTTCTTGCTGTGAGGCAATTGTGCTACCCACTGCGCCACCATGCGGCCTCCAAAGAAATGTATTGAGATTAATTAAAGACTTGATATCTTTCTGCTTGGCAGACAGACATGAAGCATGTGGAGAAACAGGGAAACACCTCAGACAAGTACATCGTAATAATATAGCTAGGATGTAAAAATCACATAGTATATAAACAAACAATTAATAAACCATTCATATACATCTTATTTATCAGGAGGGAAGTTACATTGGTAGTACAGGTGTTTAATTTCCAAGTAATGGTCACACAACAGTCAGAAGAAGGAAACTCATAAGAGCATCGGTGAAGATTTATCTGAAGAACAGTGGAGAACAGCTTGTGCATTGCTGGACCTCAGCAAGCATGTAGAGCTCCGTTAGTCCTGTCTTTTTCTTTTACAGACTTTTGTGCAGCATGTCGAGAAAAATAGGAATCACACACCTCAGCAATGACTGGAAATGGATGATCAGGAATATCAGGAATAAGGCAGAAGGATTGTGCATAGATGGATATGCTTCCAAGCTTCCTATATTAAAAATATAGGTAATGGAATCACAACAGGCAGAAGAAGGAGACTCACAAGATCATCGGTGGAGATTTATCTGAAGAGCACTGGAAAACACTTATTTTATTGCTGGAGTTCAGCCAGCATGTAGAGCTCTGTTAGTCTTGTTTTTGTCATTTGCAGATTAGGCTGGGGCATGTGGAGAAATGGGCATCACACCTCAGCAGTGACTGGAAACTGATGGTCTGGTTAGTTGTTTCCTGGATTGATGGATAAACAGATGTCCTTCCAAAAGGAAGGTGGTGGAGGTGGGCTTAGATAAATAAATGTCTTGTCTGTGGCAGGTGTTTTTTTTTTCAGGTAATGGACACACAACATGCAAAAGAAGGAAACTCACAAGAGCATTGGTGGAGATTTATCTAAAGAACACTGGGGAACATCATGGTTATAAACATAACCCATGTTCCCCGAAGATGGGAATAGTGATTAATCATTAGTAGAGTATATAACCAGTGCACGTGGAGCGAGCCACTAGACTTTTTAGGAAAAAGTCTCCCAAGGGGAGACTAGGTGACAATATGAACATATGGGCTAGCCCTATCCAGGGGGAGCGCTACATATGATAAGCTGGTTAGCTGGTAGGCAAGACATGGGTCTGCCTGAGAATGGGGAACACATGAATGATGCGTATGGGATCGCAAACGGGGATCACGCATATCTGGCACCGATCCCCAGCAAGCGAGTAGATCAAGCGGGCATACCAGACATTGTACTGGGCCGGGAACTCAGCCGAGTTGGGTACTGGGGGCCTCGGAGGAACTCTCTAGGGTTCGCCAGATGAGGAACTTTCTAAGCAGAGCATAATAAGTGCACAGAGCTACGTGTTAGGGAGCATGGCGCAGCAAGCATATTAGTCACCAATTGGGAATAAACGAGCTCCACCCGAAGACTATAAAATCTTACAAATGTGTTAGGTGTCGCCCAGCCCGCAGCTCTACTAATATCTGTACTATAGGAGCCGCGTGCTAATGAGGAGGCAACACTTCTTGTTGAGTGCGTTCTCACTCCTCAGGGACATGGCTCGCCAGTTGTGCCCTTAGTCAGGGAATAAAACAACTGGCAATGAGCGTTTTCAGGAGAAGCAGAGGAGAAGCACCCCGGCCCATAGAAAGGCAAGGTCTGTCCAAGAACTGAAGGTGCGGCGACACATCCGTGTGATGGTCACCCGGAATATAGGAATTAGGAATCACACAACTCAGCAATGACTTGAAACTGATGATCAGGAATATCCTTCAAAAGACAGATGGATAGGTACATGGACAGATGTCCTTCCAAGAGGAAGGGGTGGTGGTGGGCATAGATTGTTAGAGGTCTTCTCTGTGGCAGTTGTTTAAATTGTAGGTAATGGACCCGCAACAGGCAGAAGAAGGAGACTCACGTGAGCATTGTTGAAAATTTATCTGAAAACTGCTGGAGACCAGCTTGTGCATTGCTGGAGCTCAGCCAGCAGGTAGGGTTCTGTTGGTGCTGTCTTTTGCAGATTGGATTGGAGCAGAAGAAAGAGACAAATTCAGCATTGTTTACATTGGCCACAAAGGCATGAATCTTACAAACTTCTTGATGAGCTGGAACCATTGTGTCTTCAGCTCAATCGACCCAGAAACGAGCACGTCAAGTAAAATTGGTACACACCAACAAAAGCACAGATTAAGCACTTTTATGCCAAAGTATTTATTAAGTAATTATTTATTAAAAAAAGTGATCTCTCATGTTGATTAGATATGTAGTGTATTTAAACTACATCATTTTATTGCATGTGAAATCACCTGAAGCATTACATAAATGACTACAAAGTCAATTGATTGTGTATTGTGTAGCTGTTTTTGTCCATAACATCTTTTTTCCTAATGAAACTCTATATCACAATAGAGCATGAACAGATATTTGCTCCCACAGGATAATGGTGAATACCACAGCTCTTCTAATGAAGCAAGGCTGATGAGATGTTTTGTCAGGAAGAATAAAGTCTTCTGATGTTCACATCCATATCCGATAGAATCCAAGTATAACTGTGAGGCATGTAAACACAGAACCTACAAAAATACAAAGACAATTCATTAATTGTAATAAACACAACAGCATTTATTTGACTTGATCTTTGAATTACTTCATAAACAATTTTCAGGAAAAAGCTCATCGTGACCTTGTTTCTGTATGATTGCTGGAACAAGGACATTTTATGGATGAGTGCAGGTGAGACTTCTGAGACAATCGGTGGAAAAATCTCAAGTCAAACACTTCAGTAAAATTACAGATACCCTAATAAAATACCACTGTAGTAAAAACATGAAGTATTTGTTTATTAGCAAAACTAGCCATACACTATGCCAACATTACATTTCACGTTCATGATAATTTAAGTATTAAGCCTAAATATTTCATTTTCTGTCAGGAGAAACAAAATGTGTTCAAATGTGAAAACAAATACTTTAAACTCAACATTTAGACATAAAGCTTTGGCTCATGACAGTATAAAGTTTTCTAGCGATTAATTCCTCAAGCTTTTATGGTAGACAGTATTATCATGATACAGACCTAAGCTGCAAAAAAGTTACTTTAACAGGTATAATTACAAAAAAATCTAGTATACACTGTAAAAAAAGCTTTTACTTACTTAGATTTTTTTGTCTTGATTCTAGTCCAAATATCAAAAGATTCTTAAATTAAGGAGCATTTTCTAGACAAGCAAAAATATTGTCTTGTTGTGAGAAATATGCCAAAATTAAGTGCATTTTTCCTTAAAAGAAGCTAAATAATCTGCCAATGAAGTATGCAAAATAATCTTGTTTTTTCCTTTTGAGGTAAGACTATTTTGCTTATTATTTCTTAAAACAATACAATCTTTGGACCAGAAACAAGACAAAAAAATATAAGACAATCATTTTTGCAGTGTATTGTTTTATAGTATACACACATTTAATGTTTACACCAAATTAAATTGCAAAAAAACTATAAAGTTAGATTCTTTAATAAATGTTAGTTAATGGATTAAAATCAAGTGAGAAAAGCCAGATTTATTAGAGTTATGTCAGAATTAGTGTTTAAAATACTTCTGGATTTTATTAGTTATTAACTCTATTTAATACAATAATTATGACTTATAATCTGACTTTGACTATAAAGTGCCTATTAGGCATTAGCTAAGAAATTCCCCTTGATTAATATTGTTAATGAACAATAGGCCTATAGATAGCCAAAATGTTCCACCAATATTTCAGCATAGTAGACCAGATTAACACGTGAAAATGTTACTATTAAGCTAAGTAGCTAACAAAGTCTTTAAGCATTTGGCACTGTTATGAACACTGCAAATACAATGTGAATAACATACAGTTGAAGTTAAAATTATTAGCCCCCCTTTGATTTATTTTATTTTTTTTAAATATTTCTCAAATGATGTTTAACAGAGCTATGAAATTTTCACAGCATGTCTGATAATATTTTTCTTCTGGAGAAAGTCTTTATTTTATTTCTGCTAGAGTAAAAAGCAGTTTTTAATTTTTTTAAAAACATTTTAAGGTCAAAATTATTAGCCCCTTATATCATTATACAATAACTTGCTTAATTACCCTAACCTGCCTAGTTAACCTAATTTACCAGTGAAGTCTTTAAATGTCACTTTAAGCTGTATAGAAGTGTCTTGAAAAATACCTAGTCAAATATTATTTACTGTCATCATGGCAAAGATAAAATAAATCAGTTATTAGAAATGAGTTATTAAAACTATTATGTTTAGAAATGTGTTGAAAAAAATTCTTCTCAGAAATTGGGGGAAAAATAACCGGGAGGGGGGGAGGGGTGTATGGGGTAATAATTCTGACTTCAACTGTACTTGTGTTAGCTTTAAAAAACAGAAAATTTAAATAATAAATAACCATTTACAGTATTTTAAAGTGTTCCCTGTATCAATATTGTGCAAGTTCATTCTTACGATTTATTGAATATCAGCATATGTCTACTTTGACAGCATGCACAATATAATGGTTATACAAGATATATTGGTGCTGAATGACATAATTAAGATTTGTTAAATTTTTTATTTTTAAATTAAAAATTAATTTTTTTTTCCAGCTTTGTTCCTATTGTTGACATTTTTACCTGCAAGATATTTGATAGTATCCAGTTTGTGGGCCTCCAGCATGGTCTTCAGGCCAGCCACTTCTGTGTCGATTTTCATGTTGGTCTGTGTCACATGTCGATCCTGCTCAGAATTCTAAGAACGAAACCCTGGTTTTAAAAAAGTTTCAGAGGAAAAGTTAAAAATCAAAAAGACTTTTTTGTCGTAAACACTAGTACATCTTACCATTTCCATGAGTTCATTCCTGGTCCCAATAAGTTTTCTGTTAAAGTCTGCCCACTAAAAGAGCAAACACATCAGCTTCATCACATATGCAATTCTAAACTGCACACCTCAAATAAATAACAAATCTTTCGTTTCAAGGCATGGTGGAAATCCAAATTACAAAGATGATTTTTTTAAATATACTTACCATCTCCTTTACTCGGCTTTTTTCTATGTTCAGATCCAAAATGATATCTGCTCGCCTTTTGTTCATTACATCCTATAGCACAAAATCAACATTTAAAAGCACAATGACTAGAGTAATAAATAGATGTGTTAAAACTTTCTTTTTACTGTGTGAAAACTTTCTTTTCAAAATAAATCAGAATTTTTCAATCAACTTACTGCAAGTTGTATCCTAAGCTGTAACAGCTCAACCTTGATTTTCTGTAAAAGAAGTAACATATATCAGAACTCTTTACTGGGTGAATGCACAAAGCTGTTAAGTCAACTGAATTTTAATTCATCTATTATTTACTTAGTCAGTGGTATACATAAAAATAACATGCAAAATGTGCATACAAATTAACAAAAAATGCAACGAAATGAGAATGACATGTTAATGTTTATAGAGAGATTTCTTTTCTTCTCTTCTTTAACATTTGTTTTTCCTTTTCACCTCCTCCTACACCTCTTCCCATCAATATGCTTCCCAATAATATTACTACTACTATTACTATTATTATTATTATTACTATTATTATTATTATTATTACTATTATGTGATCTGCTTATTTTATCTGCTGATTATTTAATAAAAAAAGACATTTGAACACACTATCATTCAAAAGCTAGTAGTCAGTATTTTATTTTAAAAATACTGTTATCCAGCAAGCATTACACTGATAAAAAGACTATAATCTATAATGTTAGAAACACTTTCCATTTCAAATAAATGCTGTTATCGAATGTTTTAGTTATTTTAAAAAATAAGTCACACAGCAATATTATGTCCCACTTTATTTTAGGTGACCTTAACTAAGATGTACTTACACTGAAATTAATCATTTGTTAGAATGTACTTATTTTGTAAATACATGTTTTACATAGTACTTACCTCAATGTTATTACACACAGTTCAAGTCAGATTTATTAGCCCCCCTTTGATTTTTTTTTTCTTTCTTTTTTAAATATTTCCCAAATGATGTTTAACAGAGCAAGGCATTTTTCACAGGATGTCTGACAATATTTTTTCTTCTGGAGATAGTCTTATTTGTTTTATTTCAGCTGAAATAAAAGCAGTTCTTAATTTTTTAAAACCCATTTTAAGGTCAAAATTATTAGCTCCTTTAAGCTATATTTTTACAGTTGTCTACAAAACAAACCATCATTATACAATAACTTGCCTAATTACCCTAACCTGCCTAGTTAACCTGATTAACCTACTTAAGCCTTTAAATGTCACTTTAAGCTGTATAAAAGTGTCTTGAAAAATATCTAGTCAAATATTATTTACTGTCATCATGACAAAGATAAAATAAATCAGTTATTAGAAATGAGTTATTAAAACTATTATGTTTAGAAATGTGTTGAAAAATTCCCGTTTAACAGAAATTGGGGGTAAAAAATAAACAGCAGGACTAATAATTCTGACTTTATTCATTCATTTTCTTTTTTCGGCTTAATCCCTTTATTAATCCGGGGTCGCCACAGCGGAATGAACCACCAACTTATCCAGCACGTTTTTACACAGTGGATGCCCTTCCAGCCGCAACCCATCTCTGGGAAAATTCTGACTTCAACTGTATGTAATTAATTTTTGTAATTACATTTTTAATTACACAGTTGACCATACCTTATACCTTAATCCAACCTTAAACCTACCTATACCACCAAACCTGTCCCTAACCCTACCCGTATCCCACCTCAAGAGCAGCAGAAGTGTTCTGCAATACACTACAAACACAGTAAGTACATTGTATTTATTTTTTGATGCAAGTACATAGTAGTTAAGGCCACTTAATATAACGTGGGACCCAATATTATTTTTTGTTATATCTATTATTATTAATTAGCAAAAACTATGTGCACATACAGAATACAGAAAACTTATTTTCACCTATGTGCAAGTGTCAATGAGTGATGATATTAAGATTACTAAACACACATGATCATCAGAGGTCTCACCTCATTCTCTGCCAGTAATGCAGAGAATTCACTCTTCTCCAGAATGATCATGTCCTTTTTCACAGCAGCAATATGAGACATGACTTTCTGCAACATGATTTCCTGTAAAATACAATTAGTTAAGCAATCAGTTTGACCTCCTCTATGAGGGAAGCTGTATGACAATAACAGATGTGTGTGTATATGAAAACATCACATCTTACTCAACTTTGGTAAATGCCAACTTTAGCCATGAATTGAACACCTCTATTGAACAATCAATCACCTCCATCTATGAATTCTCATCCCAAAACCTTATTTCACCAGCATTACCAGCCATAGTGTGTATTGATGTTCATTGTGCTTACATGCTTATTCTGCGTGTGTTTTTAAGCTTTCTGTTTTGTGTTCTCATGTACAGTAACTGCACTGGCTGATTTCTGGGCTGGGCATGTCTCTGATTAAATATTTGATTTTCAGATCATGGTGAAATCAATAGCTGATGGTCAGTTCATTAGTCCATGCAAAGTATTAAAAAGCCAATGGAAATCTCACCTGCTGTGTCTTGGTAGCCATGTCACTGTACATGATATCCATGTTTGAGTTGGTGATATTTACCATCATTTTGACTATGACCTCTGCCTGCTGGGTCACGAAACCTGCAAGGACACAGAGGAAGTGAAGCATGAAGCAGAGTATTTTAGAAACATAAGCAAGTAATCGTACCGCTTTCCTCGAGCAGCTGGACCATTGCATGAGTGTCAAAGAATAACTTCCTATTGCCAGACTTGGCCATGTCAGATCTTTTCACATCATACTGTAGAGCTTGAGCTGATGTGCTCAACTCTTGAAAAAAGACAATGGGGGATAAATATGTAAACGAAAATCATTATCAACAACAGTGAATTTAAAAAACACACAAGCTAGACCTGTTTATAACACAAAACATGTGTACGCACCTCTGAGCACCCCGTGTGAAACTCTCGGCAGAAGAGCGCACTGATAAGTTATAATTCCGTTAAATGCGCTGATGGCGGAGATCAGATGTCTGCCGTGTGGACACCTCATTCTGCTGAAGCCTTGATTTAACCACTTGATAAACTATATGATCAAGTGAAAGAACTTTAAATTGTTACGGGACCTCGATGGTACGAGCCCTGATCCGACCTCATAATCTTGCGGTCTTCATCTTCAAAAGTCAATACATTAAACAAGATTTCTTAAATATACATCTTAACCAATCAGACATTATTCTGTACTCTAAAATGAGAAATGTAAAGTTCCTTTGCTTTTCTTTCTGTTTGACAGATTCGATCACCTCTGTTACACTTCCTGTAACTGAAATCGTAAACAATGACGTTTTACGCACACGTGCTGGTCTCGACTGATGCAAGTACATTATGGAAAGCCGTTGGGGCCAAAATATACGCAACAAACGCGTTTACACGCTGTAGGCTGATTTATACTTTTGCATCAAGCGCACGCGCATGGTACAGCGCAGCCTTCGATCCTTGATGAGCAAAGTTGTTGCACGTCCGCCGGTTCCTGCCTCTGAATTAGGACCTGAATTACTTGTAGCGTTCAGAAAAAAAAAACAAAATACCCATAGCTGCCAACTCTCATGCATATGATGTGAGAGTCACGCAATTGGCAGTATTCATATGCTCTCACGCCACATCCATTTTCTTATGCAGAAAAATCATGAAATATTTTAATCATCAATTTTTTTCATTATAATAAAGACTTTTAAAGATATTTTAAAGACTTTTTTCATTATATAAAGACGTTATTCTCTCTGTGCAACCGAACCAACAGTGGTGAAAGCAATGTAATCAAAAACAAACTGACGCATGCGTGCAGAAAACATACCCACGTGCTTCTCGCACCACTCCTGCTTGATGCTGATGCACTGATCGTGTTCCCGCTCTGAGTATGAATCCCAGTTGTAAAAATTTATGCCAACACTCGTGCGTTGTGTTGTGCCAAGAAACGCACTGCTGCCGTAAAATGCACCCCTTTCATAGTCTTTATTGTGATTCTCAGTCTATATCTACAAAAAAGGTAAATTGATTTAATTGATCTTCTGTAAGGGAATGGCTCACTCTCATTCGTGTCATAACTCTGTTATTAAAAATTGTGACAATTTAAGTTGCACATTTTAGAGCGGGGTGCATTTTATGGCAGGGGTAACAGCCTTTTATGTAGGCTACAGGTGTCTGCATGCAGTGAGTTTTGGAAGTCTAACGTTTAAATAATATGAAGGTGATCTTATTTTGACTAATGTCTCCTGATAATTTATTTATTTATTTTTTGTATGAAGCAGAAAGCAGTGATGAAGTCAAGCAGTTTAGACTTAATAAACCTAATTCTCGGCCATGAGTCGAGTCTGAGACAATACACAACAGATAATTCTATAAAACACATTTTTTGTGTTATATCGAAATGTCTTTAGAATTTTATTACAATGAAATGAATATGTTTATGCAAAAGATTTCTTAAATGATCTTAACCAATCACTTCAGTTGTGTTTTTACATTGTTTTCCGGTTACATTTATGTTTTTTAGGTTACATATTATTTAGGTTACATTATGTACATTTACATTTAGAATTGATTTTTTTTCTTTTATTTATTTAGAATGTAATAATAATTGCATAATAATAACAATACTCTTATTTATAATAAATATTTTACAAAAACCATTTAATAAAATAATATATTTATAATTTGTATATACACTTATAAATAAATAGGGGCGTGGCTTGGTGTGGGGTGGGGCATAGGGGCGGGGCATAAATTCTCACTCCAAGCTAAAATCTAAATTTGGCAGCCCTGAAATACCTGTGAAGAAACTCGACACAGAGGAACATAAAAACCTACTGCCCGTTAGTGTTTCAGAAGTGTTATTGGAGAGCAACAAAAACAGCACGCAGAAGTATAAATGCATGACTATGTGCAAGGCAGGCACCGGGTCACGCAGATCACTCAACACAGATGTATAAATCAGCCTTTACATGTTAACATGTTATTTACGCGTTAACAAGTAAATTATGTGTTAACACGTTTTTTTAACTAGTCTCATTTTTAAACACTAACATTTGATAATTTCCCCAACCTGCTAATTTAATTTTAAAATGTATGATGTAATTTCACCTAAATCTCAATAAATGTTTTACAGTCAATGATCTGTAGCAGACTCAGTACATGTTATGATATTTTGTGTTATGAAAGCCCAGACTTCTTTACAAGTTTATGAAATTATTGCAATTAAGTATTTTTATTGTTTTTAAATGCTAGAAGCTTAGCCATCACAACATGTTCACTGTCAACCTCATAGGTCTAACTAAATAATGAATGAGTTTTATTTTTATTCATCCCCAGTTTTTACAACACTGTTTTCAAACATCTACAGTTTACGCACCTGGTTTGTTCATTTGTTTTCAATATGCAGAAAATAAAAACTGGAAAATGTTAGCAAAAACAGACGAAGACTGACTGCGTATCAGGCTCTTACGGCTAAATCTAAAAGTTTATTTTAAAAATGTTTGTTGGTTTTACAAAATACATCATTTGTGAGATACTTGTGAGAAAGTGAAGACATAACAATACATTAAAAAGAAACAAGAAAGGATTTTCAACATTGTTAAAAAATCCTTTGCTAATTGACAAAATTGAAATAAACTTTTCAGATGTCTTGGAGAAAGTTACCTTCAATTGAGGTAAATACAATATTTCAGTCCTTTTCTGTAAACTTGTAAGTTAGATTGTAATATTGATTAACCCATAGCCTAGTTGTTTATAATACTTGACTGGTTATTAATACTGACTAATACATTATTTTAAAAACAAAGACCTTTATTGCTTCTGGCCAGTCTAACATGTTTCTAGACAGGTTTGATTTGAGCTAAATCATGAATTAATAATCAACAATAGATAAATACATATGTGCAACATATCAAAGCCCTATGCATTTCTGTTGACAGTGTTCTAAGAGCACAGTACAGGCTTGCTATAGGTGCATTTAAGATTGTTTCATTGCATTTGCTATATCCCAAATCTAAAATAAAGTTCTGGTATATGATGAACCACCCTATGACCACAACCTCTCAAAACACAAGTCTGTTTCTTAAACGTAGGCTACATATGAAATCAGATTTTGCTTCTTGCCCAAATATTACATTACTCTGAATTAAAGCACAATATAATTCATAATGCTTTCTTTTGATCATACGTGCACAATTAATGGCAAAGATGGATTGATGTGAAAAAGGACTCATATAGGCTCTGTTGAATTCAACATAAGGAACTGTTGTCGATAAGTACAAAGACATTTTTATGTTGACTGTTGATGTTTGGCCGATCACAACTGAATAGACCTCCGGCAAAAGAAAAGAGATAATGCTAGGACTTCAGACCAGGAAAACCACACACACTGATAGCACCACGGCAAACATGGCCACACCGCACAGCATCATTGCTGCAAACATCTGGCTATGACTGCAGAAACGTTGAGCTGCCTCTTCATCCATGGACAGGAGTGCTAGCGAGGCGCTGTCCGTGCTAACAGGGTCTGTGTGTTGAGGACCCAGAGCCTCCACCGTCCAGCGAAGCACATTGACCTTCATCTCCATGTCATCCAGCGTTCGGTCCACCTGAGTGATCTCCTGCTCCAGCTGACTCTGCTCCTGACCCTCCACACTGGAGGTCTGGGTACCGGCCCCAGCCTCCTGGAGGTCAGGCAGACTCAGGGCACGTGCAGCCACCTCTGTCGTCCCCCCTGCTTGAGCAATTATGTGTATTAGTCCAATAAAACAGCCACGTTTCAGATGTTTTGTGAAATGTACAGAAGTTTCTTTCTCACTGGCTACTCAGTCTTAACCTGTTGACAATTTACTCACCACCATATTTTAGTAATCGTGATAGAGCATGATAGCTAAGAGCTGCATCTTCTTAAGTTTACACATGCTTACCCTGTATGCCTGTTTGCACCATGGTGCTGTTGTTGGCCAGGGAGAAGTGCTTGGCCATGGCGAACACTTTGCTCATATCTGCATGTAAGAGCTCCAGGCATGAGGAGAAGGACACCCACTGCCGCTCCGCTTCCTTCCTCTCAGCCTCTGGTAATGTTTTATCCCTCAGTCGAGTGGTGAGGTGGTTTCGGCAGGACAGTGCCAGTGTCTGGGCTCGCTCCCGTGTTTGCCGGAGATCGCGTCGTAGGCTTGAGCTGTCTGTGCATCCACCAACACAGGAGGCCAGGTGCCGATAACACGCCACCACCTGAAACACAGAAACAAACTTCAGCTTTCTGGAAATCTCATAATTATCTAAGCACATGATAATACAAATAAACAGTAAATAAATGTTGTTAATTGGTTACGTGAAGAACCTTTAAGATTTCATCACAGCAAGCACTCTCCACTGAAAGATCATGTGCAATCATTCATTCATTTTACTTCAGCTTAGTCCCTTATTTATAAGGGGTCACCACAGCGGAATGAACCGCTAACTATTCCAGCATATGGTTTACACAGCAGATGCCCTTCCAGCCACAACCCAGCATTTTCATTCAGGTATTCTCTCAGTTGGTGCCTTATTTGCTCTTTGGCCTTGCTATCATTTGCTTCAGACACATTTAATCTCCAATATTTAAAACACTTCTGACTGAAGTTTCATCTAACTGTGGCACAAATTACTACATCCATTCATCATAATATATACCTGTTGTATGGGCTAGTAGACAATATATTCCAGTAATAACAATAAGAAAAATCACTAGCTGTCAAAAGGCAGTATTTAATGTAAATGAAAATAAGAAAGGCCAATATATCTGGATGCAGACTTGGATTTGCAAACTGAGACTGCATATATCAGACTTGCAATGTCATGCACAATGCACTCAATAAAGCTAGTGACATCACTGTGAGGGGTGGGGTTAGGTGTGTACATTATTTCTGTATTCAGACCCCTCTCAGCAAGGCTTCCACACCACCTTTTGGCCAAGTTTTGATGTATTTATATATTAAAAATTTATTGTCATTTTAAATCTTTACACTTCACCACTATCTTTCAAAACACTAGGATTTACCCATTCATCATGAATAAGTATTTAATTAAAATACAATGAAATTGTGTGTGATCAGTTTAGGAGAAAAGAATATTTTTTGTCGAATATTTTTACACATAAATAAATTGCTGTTGAATCTTATATCTGATATGTTATATCCGATATAAGATATCTGGCATCATATATCTTACTGGTTTTAAAAAGTCAGATAATTGTTCAGGTTATCAAACATCATTATATCTAGATTAAGCATTAACACGAGGCACAAATATTACTGATAATCTGCTTGTCATAAGATGGCTATTTCAGGATAATCCTTGGACACGTTTGGGATCTTGCTTTAGTACAGTGCATCCGGAAAGTATTGATAGCGCTTTACTTTTTCCACATTTTTTTATGTTACAGCCTTATTCCAAAATGGATTAAATTCATTTATTTCCTCAAAATTCTACACACAATACCCCATAATGACAATGTGGAAAAGAGATTTTTTAAATTGTTGCAAATTTATTAAAAATAAAAAACACGAAAAATCACATGTACTGTACATAGTACATAGTAGTGTTCACAGCCTTTGCAATGAAGCTCTAAATTGAGCTCAGGTACATTCTGTTTCCACTGGAAGCAAAAAAAAATTCTGCTGCTCTGAAAGTTCCATTGAGCACAGAGGCCTCCATCATACGTAAGTGGAAGATGTTTGGAACCACCAGGACCCTTCCTACACTCTCAAAAATAAAGGTACGCGAGCTGTCACCGGGGTGGTACATTTTCAAAAGGCACACATTTATACTTAAAGAGTCCATACTGGTACCTCAAAGGTATATATTATTACCTAAACATTTTATGATAAACACTTTTGTACTTTTTAGGTACCAATATGTACCCTTAAGGCAGGGATGTCAAACACAATTCCTAGAGGGCCAGAGCCCTCTACAGTTTAGTTCCAGCCCTGCTTCAACACACTTACCTGTATAGATTTAAAACAAGACTGAAAGACTTAGTTAGTTTGATCAGCTGTGTTTTAATTAGGGTTGGAACTAAACTGTGCAGGGCTGTGGCCCTCCAGGAATTGAGTTTGACATCCCTGACTTAAGGTATTAATATGTACCTTTAAGGTACAAATTTGTACCTTTTAAAAAGGTACCACCTCAGTGACAGCTTGCGTACCTTTTCTGAGAGTGTAGAGGTGATCAATAACCTAATTGTCACTCTGTCTGAGCTCCAGTATTCGTATGCGGAGAGAGGAGAACCTTACAAAAGGACAACCATCTGTGCAGCAATCCACCAATCAGGTCTGTATGGTAGAGTGGCCAGACAGAAGCCACTCCCTGCCTGGAATTTGCCAAAAGGCATCTGAAGGACTATCAGACCATAAGAAACTAAATTCTCTGGTCTGATGAGACTAAAATGTAACTTTTTTAAGTGAAGGCTTGGCGTTAAGCTTGGAGAAAACCAGGCACCACTCATCACCAGGCTAATACCATCCCTACAGTGAAGCATGGTGGGGGCAGCATCAAGCTGTGGGGAAGTTTTTTAGCAGCAGGAATTGGAAGACTAGTCAGGATAGAGGGAAAGATGAATGCAGCAATGTACAGAGACATCCTGAATGAAAACCTGCTTCAGAGTGCTCTTAACCTCAGACTGGGACGACGGTTCATCTTCCAGCAGGACAATGACCCAAAGCACACCGCCAAAATTTCAATGGAGTGGCATCACGACAACTCGGTGAATGTCCTCGAGTGGCCCAGCCAGAGCCCCTGGACTAAATCCTATTGAACATCTCTGAAGAGATCTGAAAATGGCTGTACACCATCGTTTCACATCCAACCTGATAGAGCTTGAGAGGTACTGCAAAGAGGAATGGGCAAACATTCCCAAAGACAGGTGTGCCAAGATTGTGGCATCATATTGAAAAAGACTCGAGGCTGTAATTGTTGCCAAAGGTGCATCAACAAAGTATTGAGCAAAGGCTGTGAATACTTATGTACAAGTGATTTTTCAGGTTTTTATTTTTAATAAATTTGCAACAATTTAAAAAAAAATCTTTTTTCACATTGTCATTCTGGGCTATTGTGTGTAGAATTTTGAGGAAATAAATTACTTTAATCCATTTTAGAATAAGGCTGTAACGTAAAAAGTGTGGAAAAAGTGAAGCGTTATGAATACTTTTATATGAATTGTTTTTATGTGAAAACTGTATTTTCTATGGCCCTACACTTAAAAAGCAATTAGTTGACTCTAATTGAAAAAAGAGAGTAAACTCGTTGTCTTATAATTATTAAGTAATCAAATGCCTGGATGTGCAAAATTTTAAAAGTCAATGGAATGGTGTCACGGTGGCGCAGTGGGTAGCACGATCGCCTCACAGCAAGAAGGTCACTGGTTTGAGCCTCGGCTGGGTCAGTTGCCATTTCTGTGTGGAGTTTGCATGTTCTCCCCATGTTTGCATGGGTTTCCTCCGGGTGCTCCGGTTTCCCCCACAGTCCAAAGACATGTGGTATAGTTGAATTGGGTAAGCTAAATTGTCCAAAGTGTATGACGGGTAATGGGTTGCGGCTGGAAGGGCATCCGCTGTGTAAAACATATGCTGGATAAGTTTGCGGTTCATTCCGCTGTGGCGACCTCAGATCAATAAAGGGACTAAGCCGAAAACAAAATGAGTGAATGAATGAGGTCAGTGGAATTACTGACTTTTAAAAAAAGTTAAATGAACTTTCAAATCAGTGGGTTTATGCACTTTTTTTTAAGTAACTTATCGCATTTACAGTGAACCCCAACCCTATCCCTAAACCCAACACTCACAGAAAACTGTGTACAGTTTTACTTTCTTAAAAATAAAAACACATTGTGACTTATAAGCTTTTTGAGAAATAAGGACATCAACAATGTCCTCATAATTTATCACATTCTTGTAATACCTGTGTTATATCAATATATATATGTGTGTGTGTTTTGATATGTCTCTCTCACACACACACGGACACACAGAGCAGAAAATTGAGCAGTGGCGCGTAGATCATCCCTATTCATTGATAGTGCCTTTTCCCCCTAAAGCTTGATGAACACAACATTATAAGATGCTTTCAAGTTCTGCCTGAAAACAATGAGAAATGAGGACACACATATGCACACGTGCACACGTGCACACACACACACACGCTTGCATACACCTCGATATCTTCAATAAGTCTGTTATCACACAAATGATGGATGATAAACCAGTAGTGATTGTCAGCTTATATATCCTTTACCATTTCACCCAATCATAGAGAATCAGTTTCTGTTGCCATAACTGTAAAAAAAACTCCTAATAGATACATTTTGTTTCTATTTATTTATAGTTTTACATTGTTCTATGTACTGTATTTATTAATTAATTAATCAAAAATATGTATTATTATTATACTTATTTATTTATTATTACTATATTATTTATTTAATTTATTTTTCATTATAATTAATTACTTTTTATTTTCAATAACATTGTACATTATTATATTTATCCTGTTAGAAATGTTAGAATTATACATTTTTTCCATTGGTATTTATTTGTTTAAACAAATGTACATTTATCTTCATAACTTGTTTTATTATATCTCAAATCCTATTTTTTATTTTAATAATTCTCTTTGAAAACCTCTGCTTGTGTGTATGAGCTCCCGAATACCTTATCCTTTTATTATTTCAGATCCCACAAGGGATAATAAGTGGCAATATATATATATGCAGGGAAAGAAATTCATCTGATTGATATGTTATTATCATTATTATTATTATTAAGTATTCAGATTTGTTATTTATTTATTTATTTTTGTAATATATATTAGTGTAGTCAACATAAGGCATTCTGAATGCTGACTGGATTTGAAAATAAACCTTCATTTAACATTTTCTGAGTATATTTTTGCTGACTTGAAATATTAAGTCTTCTTAAATGAACACAATATTAGTTACATTAGTTACACTTACATACAATACAACATACAGTCCAACATTCCACATTTTTTCCCTTGATGATCAACTCCAGTCAGTTAAGGGATTGTTTGATATGAACTCACCTTAATGAGCGAGTCCACCATTGCTTTTCCCTCTTGCAGAGTCGAACTTCCATCATCAGCGACCTTGTTGTTTGACAGTGGCATTGGGTTATGTTTTCAAATGTAAATTTCAATAGTTACCATCCACCCTCAAACTCAACAGCCCATAAATACACTCCTCATCTCAGCTGGAGAAAACAGCCGTTCATATTTCAGCTGATGGTCCAAGGGCAGCCTGTCTGTCAGCTGTCGGAATCAAAGTCTTCAGTCTTCAAGAAGACAATAGAAGTGACAAGTCAAGAGTATGAAAGGTTCAAAGGTTTCCAAAAAAGAGCAGAAAAAAAACAGGTGTCTGAATTGTGATGTCAAAGTGCTGTGTGATAATCCGAGCGGTTGACCCTGTGCACAGAGGCCGTGTGGTTAATCTCATTATACACTGCTGAGAGATGCGGAGACGCTGAGAGAACCACAGCCTCAGATTCTCAGATCACTCTCGCTTTCTTTCTTCTTTCTCTCTCTCTCTTCATGTGTGTATGTGTGTTTTGCCCTGAGGTGTAGGTTGTGTCCAGCTTTGTTAGTTCTTGCAGCCAATCAAGACGTCCAATGTGAAGTTGCTTATTTCTAACAAGCTCACACAATTAACTATAACATTTGAAATGTTTATCTGAATCAAGTTCAATATAAATCTAAATATACACTTTAAAAAATCCATGCGTGGACTATGGTCAGGTAATCGCTAGTCTCCTCTGTCTCGGGTCAAATTAGATTAGGGGCACGTTAAAATAATCCCTCAGATATATCTGCTAGGTTGGTCTGGTTATCCCATCTTAACCATGACAGTATACAGACCATGCAGGTGCAAAGCAAAACTTAACAAAAGATATACATTTTACTGGTTATAACAAGACAGAATAGTGAGAATTAGCATTGAAATGCTATAATGTGAATTTATCAACAGACAATTAGTTTTCTCTATACACAACATCTATAATCTTAGGGTTTAAAACTGGAACCAAGAGATTATAAATCAGGTTTATATGACCTTTAACATTTATAGTTCTTAATGCTAGCTGGCCAGAGAATGTATAAACATTTTTGTATTTTTTCTGGAGGACAACCTTTTAATCAGCCATCATGGGCCAATAAAGGTATTCTAATATTAAAAGGCATAAATGGAGAAAAATCAATCCTAGATTTTCAAGGGCTGGTTAACAGATTTAATATATCCCCCAACACTCTGTTTCTATATTTTAAAATAAGGGCAGCACTAAAGGCTCGTAAGACATTATGAGGTATGGATTTTCATACTCATCCGATTGTGAAATGGATTGTAGTGCACTGCTCCAAGAAAAGGAACTGTCTCCTATCTCTATTGCTGTCTTTCTAATGTTAATACACATATTTTCTCAAAAGAAAGACTATGGCTATCTGATCTGTCTCTGCCCAATACAATTATTGATTGGGAAACTGTGTGGGATAATACATTCCATGCTTCCTCAAACCCTAATCACCAGTTTATTCAATTTAAAACTGTTCACAGGGCAAATTTAACTACACGTATTCGACATATCATAAATTTATCTCCACATCCTTATTGTAAATTCTGTGAACCACAGCCACATCCAGAGACCTTTTTACATATGATGTGGGAATGTTTGGTGTTTTTCCCCCAAAGATCCTGTATTGTTATTGTTGAATGATAACTCTCAATTTCCCTTAAATGCAAAAGTCTGTAAATTTAGGTTAGCTGCTTCAACTGCTACAAAGAAAATGTTTGTACAGAGGTGGAAATCCTTCTTGATCTCTCTGTTAAGCACTGGTTGCATTCACTATTGGAAATACTGTACCTAGAACTGTCGTTAGCATGGATCAACCATGCTAAACTGGACATTCTGACGATGTGGAAAATCTATATATGTGATATCAAAGAAATCTTAGACACTTAACCCTCATATAATAATATGAATGACAAATTTATTATAATGTATTTAAACTACAGGTATACTGTGTTTCCTGATGTGCCTATAATGGGGTGGGGGGATGGTGTATATCTACAAGGTAATAGCTGTTAAAAGTATTTTTCGATCTGATTGTAAATATTTCATATTTTCATTTTTGGAAATGAAAACTGAATTACAAAATAAATAGTATTTATGTTAAATAAATCAGATTGGTTTGTTTGAGATGATTACTATTGTACATGTGACACATTACTTCAATGATTTTATTCCACCAAATAATGAACCTGGCATTTTTAAAAAGCATACATAGGCAAAATACACAGAATTACTGTACAAGCTGCTTAACTTGGTGAACACCGTTTTTTTTTTTTACATTTCATATACTGTACTATAATTACAGATTTTACCTCAATCTTTTATAATTCAGTATAGCACAGATATATTTAGCACATCAGGATTTTATGTTATTTTTTCGAGTTTACATAAGTTGTTTTGTTTCTGTGGAGAAAAAAAGAGTGGAACATTTTAAAAACAACTTTCAGTATAACATTCAGCAATTTTTAATTTAAAGATCAAGATTTAAGTAAGACTTACCATTTAAAGTAATTTTTCATCAGGCTTTTGTAACTCTTGAGTAATGTCTTGTGTGTTGTTTTGTGGCCATTCACTCTGGTAAAAGTAAAATGTACAACATCTCACTTTAGACAAATGACTCATTCCACAGCAACTTGATTGCTTCTGGATAGTTGATGGATAGTTCATCATCAAAAAATAAAAGTTCTGTCATCATTTGCTCATCTTACACTTGTCCAAACCTGTTTGAGTTTCTTTCTTCTGTTAAACAAAAAATAAGACATTCTGAAGAATGTTTAAAAACAGCCACTGACTTCCATAGTAGTATTTGTTTCTACTATGTATCTTAATGGCTGTTGGTTTTCCAACATTTTTTTTTATAATATCTTGTTTTGTGTTCAACAGAAGAAAGAAATTCATATTAGTTTGAGTAAATGGTGAGGAATGTTTGGGGTGAATATTAATTAAAATAATATTAAATAATATTAATTAAAATAAAATAATTAACATTTAATATTATAACACACTCAAGTGATACTTCCCTTTAAAAAAAGTTTTGGGGACATAATTAAACTAGCAGAATTATAATTGACACTAAAAAAAGACCCCATTACTCCAGGAACAATCCTCTCCAAAACACTTACTTGGGTATTATTTACAAATGTATTGTTGGCCATCTGTTGTGAATAGAAACCAGAACAAATATTAAAAATCATTATACTGTAGTACATACTGTATATGAAATCTTTAATGCAACTTATCTTACAAGAAGTGATTTTTACTTTGTGATTAATTAAATGAATGAATTAATTATGGTTTATAAGTTGTTTTACAGCAAAAATGATAGTCAGCTGCTTGCTGTAGTTTACATTAACAGGCCGTGCTTCATTAGCTTTCTGGAGATGTGCATGAGGCATTGTGGTTTGTTTATTTACACACCAGCCATGCTTTATGTCTCGACCATACACGATAAAAAGTATTTTATATTTTGGGATTGTTCCTACTTTTGTCTTTTCACGCTGTAATTGCTTTATTATTGTTTAGGCTTTTGAAGCCACATACCTCCTCTTTGTGTACAAAAAAGTTAAATAATTAAACAGTTACCTTTGTTGTTTTGTGTAAAAGTGTTGTAGTATCATTAAAAGTTAAATAACAAATAAATGATTGTTACTTGGCAACGCAGTGGTGCAGTAGGTAGTGCTGTCGCCTCACAGCAAGAAGGTGGTTGGTTCGTGCTTTGGCTGGGTCAGTTGGTGTTTCTGCATGGAGTTTGCATGTTCTCCCTGCGTTCGCGTGGGTTTCCTCCGGGTGCTCCGGTTTCCCCCACAAGTCCAAAGACATGCGGTACAGGTGAATTGGGTAGGCTAGTGAATGGGTGTGTATGGATGTTTCCCAGAGATGGGTTGCAGCTGGAAGGGCATCCACTGCGTAAAACATATGCTTGATAAGTTGGCGGTTCAATCTTCTGTGGCGACCCCAGATTAATAAAGGGACTAAGCCGACAAGAAAATGAATGAATGATTGTTACTTTTTGTTGTGGCTGTATGTATTTTGGTCATCGGTGATGAAATATTCTAAATCTGAGCATTTAAATATTCTAAAAAACTGCAAACATTATAAAAGGGGCCATATAATCCAATCGTTATGCTGAGTGCTTTCAAACAGACAGACAGAACATTTTTGCTTTCATTTTCAGTCATATTGGAGGTTTTGTAGTTAAGTTGTCAGCTTTAAAGAAGTTAAAAAATATTTTCAGACACCTTTACCTTCTTATCCTCATCTTTATGTGTTAAAAAGGTGAAATCATTATCTTCATTGTCCGAATTCTGTGTAAAATAGAACATACAGTTGAAGTCAGAATTATTAGCCCCCTTTGATTTTTTTTTCTCTTTTAAATATTTCCTAAATGATGTTTAACAGAACAAGGAAATTTTCCCAGTATGTCTGATAATATTTTTTCTTCTGGAAAAAGTCTGATTTGTTTTATTTCAGCTAGAATAAAAGCAGTTTTAAATTTTTAAAAAACATTTTAAGATAATTTCACAAATTATCAGCCCCTTTAAGCTAATTTTTTTTCGATAGTCTACAGAACAAACCATCATTATACAATAACTTGGCTAATAACCCTAACCTGTCTAATTAACCTAATTACCATAGTTAAGTCTTTAAATTGCCCTTTAAGCTGAATACTAGTGTCTTGATAAAACATCAAGTCAAATATTATGTACTGTAACTATTATGTTTAGAAATGTGTTGAAAAAATCTTCTCTCCAAAAAATAAACGGGGGCTAATAATTCCAACTGTATATAATATTATTAACATATATACACACACACACACACACACACACACCTGTATACATGATTTACAGAAACACTCCTTAGGTGTAATGTATTTTATACTGTAGAAAACACTTATCAAATGGCCTGTTTTTGATGAAACTTACTGAAAAAAATAATGTTGTAAGGTATGTCTGACTAAAGAGGAAATGCACAGCTACCTTTATTGTTTGTGTAAGAGTGGTGTAGTATCATTAAAAGTGAAATAACAAATACATTTTATATTTTGTTACTTTTCATTGTGGCTGTATGTATTTTGGTTATCAAAGGTGAAATATTCTAGCATTCAAACATTTTAAATTACTGCAAAAATTGTACTACTAAAGGGGAGATGTATAACTCCATTCTTCTGCTAAGAGTGTTTTCAAACAGACAGACAGAACATTTTTGCTTTAATTTCAGTCATATTGGAGGTTTTGTAGTTAAGATGTCAGCTTTAAAGAAGTACAGGAAATATTTTCAGAGCACTTACCTTCTTTTCGTCCTTATCCACATGTGCTAAAAAGGTGAAATCATTATCATCATTGGCTGAACTCTGTATAAAGTAGAATATACAGCAGGGAAAATAAGTATTCAACACGTCATGTTTTTTCCTTGGAATGATTTAAAGGAGCTGTTAACATGGAATTGAACCAGATTTTGGTAAAAACCCAAACAATACAAACATAAAAAATAAAAAAATCTAAAAAATGTGTTATATGTAATGACAATGAAATGACATGAGGAGAAAGTACTGAATGTATATAAAAGTACTATATGTATAGAACATACCTTAAGTAGCAGTGCTAGCAAACAGGCACACAGAACACAGATGTACAATCCTGACTTCATTTTCCGTCATAAGTGTTGGAGGTCTTGGAGAGGTTTAGAAGTGTTTGTTTAATATGTCAGACCTGACTTTCAGCTGGGAGGGGCCATGAACAAACTGAGGGTCATTCACCTGCTAATGTTAGATTCCTATCAAACTACTGCAGTCCATGCAGGGTTAGCTGACTTTAACTGACTCACGTGTTGATTCAGTAGATTTTGATGTGTAACCAAGACTCTCAAAATGTCAACACAAAAATATACTTAAAAATACACAAATAGAGTCTTTGAATGTTGATGAAAGATTTATTTTATAGCATTATTTCCCCGTCAGTAATTAATTAATGCCCATACATTTTTGGGAGTACAAAACAGTTTATGATGCTGCTTGACATCAATAAAATTCTGTCTTATTGTAACGAAATAGTGCAATTAAACACTGGTTGTTCAGTTGTTTTATTATAGTAATTATTAACATTACTGTACAATTAAATTGTATTTTACATCAGGGTCGTTTTTTGTTAATAGACACTTTTAAGTTTTGTTTTAATGTTCGCAAGTTTTGTAACTGGACAAAATGATTATAATGTTTGCTAATTCATATTTTTGGATTCACTAAGGTGTTGCGCTGCGCATGCTCGATTTATTGTCATAGCAACAGCAGCACCGTATCCAACAACAGCGAGCGAAGCTTTGCGTGTCGGTCTACACAGGTGAGTTTCTGAGACGCTTTTAACCGCTAGGTTTACTATTATTATGACTTACTCTGGTTCGAGATTCAAAACACGACGTTTTTAACGAACTATTCAGACAATATTTATCGTGCTGTGTGTTCAGGAATCATGAGTTCACATGGCTCTCCGGTAAAGGTGTATATTCGCATCCGACCCACAGCCAGTTTTGCCCATGAGCTTATTGAATGCCTACCAGACCAGCAGGTAAACTGCTATTTGCCCACACTTGTCTTGTTTAAATACACTTCCACATGGGAAACTAGAGCTTATTTAACAGCACAATGTATGCCAGTATGTTTATACATTACCAATAATAGAATACAGCAGCGATGACTTTAACGGCCTAATACATTTATTGAAACTTCACAGAAGCGTAAAAAAGGATAAAGTGTAAATTGCTTACCTTTAAGTATATTTTCTGAAGTTATATTACATAAATATATTGTGTATATTGTATGTGGTAGTTATTTTATTATTCAATATATCATAACATTAACGCATGTTATTCTGTAGATTTTCAGTAAAACATTCATTATAATTTTCATGAAAAACATAAATGTCCCAAACGATATAAGGTACACAGATTACGGTTACGCATTACAATATTACTGTACATGAATAATGATGTATTAATATGTAAACTCAACATTACTTTATTATGAACTAATGATAGTTAATGCGTGTGATAATCATGAACTAACTTGAACTACATCACGAGTAGGGCCAGACGGAATCTGCGGACGATTTTTGCTATTTCTGCGGAGAATTTTGGTAAAAATCTGCGGATTTCTGTGGAATTGTTTTAGGAGTATCCTAACTAAAACCCTAATATGTGAAATGAAAAATTATATCTTTTTAAATTTTATTTAATGTATAAAATGCAAATGCAATTAGATTCACTTTATTTGGTAAACAAAGCAAGTCTTTCATATAATATACCTACTAAAAGACAGAAAATATTACTGTACAAACTGTATTGTACATAAATCAGATGAACATTTTCCAATTAGTCAATCATATTACTGTAATTAATAAAAAACTGAATAAATAAAGATTTACACATTTACTCAAGTAAATAAACAGATTTAATGATGGGCTAAAAATCTGCGGAATTCTGCGCACGCAGATTCCATGTGGGCCTAATCATCACAATAATTGATGTGTAAATAGCGGCTACCTTAATTACTTGTTAGTACACGATTGTTTGTTAATTAATGTAGTAATTACCACATTAGCCTATGCTTCATTTGACCATCATGAACTCAGGATATGTTAGTTATATCGTGACTTTACTTGGAGGGGCACATCATCATTAACCCATTCTTAACTACTCATGAACTCCTTATGCACATCAGTTTAGTGTGTATATACTGAATAACAATATAAAAGTGTTCTGTCAATACCAACATCAACAGCTTAAACACAGAAGTTCATGAGTAGTTAAGGATAAGTTGATGCTGATGTGCCCCTCCAAGTAAAGTCATGACACATTTAAACATGAACAGCTCATGAGTTAATGTTGGTTACATTTATCTTAAACGTAAATGTTAATTAATACATTATCTAAAAACATGTACTAACAAGTAATTAAGGTAGACAGTATTCACACATGAACTCTTGTGACTTATGCTGTAGTTAAAGTTAGGTCATGATTAGTGCATGCATTAACTCATCATTAGTTCATAATAAAGTAATGCATAGTTTACATATCAACACATCATTATTCATGTACTATAACTGTAAAGTGTTACCTAGATTATAATATAAAATCTGTGACATTGAAGAGGAAAGAGGGAAAATTATTTAATGTTAAATTATAGTGGATCTCTGTATAACTTTTGAAAAAAGATTATTATTACACTGGTGCGTAAATTATTCTTTTACCTTCTATAAGTCGTGAGATCACAGGTGAATAACACAACACACATTATTTGAGCCAAATACACTAGAAACATGTCCACATAAAAAAGAAGATTGTATAAGAGGAAAATAGTAGAGTAATTAGTAAGACTAATTGTCATTGTTCTTCTGTTTGTTTGTTTTTTTCTGAGACTTTGAGAGTACGGTCGAGGAAAGGCTCCAAGAAAGGAAAGAGAAATAATCATATGAGGTTATTTCAGCTAAATGGGGTGTTGCATAATGTGTCACAAGAAGACCTGTATGATCGTGTTGCCCGGAATGTAGTGCTGGGAGCCTTCAAGGGCTACAATGGTTGGTCATTTGAAATGTGTGGCATTTCTGAAATCACAAACAAAGTTAAAACTTTTATTACATCAAATTGGTGTGTTTAGGTACAATAATGTGCTTTGGGCAAACCGGAGCAGGGAAAACATACACAATGACAGGTGCTGCAGAGACTTACAAACAGAGAGGCATCATTCCTCGAGCCATACAAGAGGTGATTGATACCCATGTTCAACAAGCGCACACGTTTATGATTTATGGGCTATAAACCATCTGTCAATTCATTAGGTTTTCCAGGAAGTGGAACAGCGTGCAGATTATACCTTCTCTGTTCATCTTTCCTTTCTGGAAATCTATAATGAGACTATGGTAGACTTGCTGTCCAGCTTAAAGAAGGGAAAGGCTCCAGGTAGTGGTGTCTTCACTGTGGTCGAAGAACCTGGTGGCGGAGTGTCAGTTAAAGGCTTGTCTATACATCTGGTTCACAACGAAGAAGAGGCTCTTAATCTGCTTTTCGAGGTGAGAGTCATGAGTTGTACATGTCAACAGTTATCTGATCAGCTTAATATACAGTACATTGACTGTAGTGGTTTCTTAACATTGTCTTAACATCCATAACATTAATGCCAGGGATTTTTAATCTGGTGTAAATTAGACTAATATTTAAATGTTTTTATGCATAGATATATACACTAGATATCCCATACGGACCCTGAGCATGCGTTAATAGCGCCGCCACATTTGTACAGTGCTTCCAGGACAAATGTCATTCAACCGCACTAGTCAAGACTAAAGCCAATGTGAAGATGCTATTTAGCACTGTGTATGGGTGTAGTAATGAGCAAACAAAAAACAAAGCACAAAGGCATCACATTACATAGATAAGATTTTGCTTTTTAAGTTTTTATATGTTACAAACCTTTGTGCTCAAAGTAGCACCAACATAAATACTAGGCTTATGCTAGTTTGGTTGAATAAAATCAGCAAACAATGTAAATGAAATATGACAATGAGATGCTGCAGTGCTAGAAACTTTTTTGTCAGCTAAGAGAACGCATCGTTCATAACAGATTTATTCACAAACGAAAACTCCTGATTATAGATATACGTATAATATATATATATATATATATATATATATATATATATATATATATATATATATATATATATATATATATATATATATATATATATATCTGGCTCTGGATGGCCAGTCCTCCATTGCATCTTGGCCCCACATTCGTTTCAAAGGAGCGCTACCCTGTACTTAAATGGCGGCTCTATTGACGCATTCCTTCCAATAGACACCAATAGCATAGGCGACATCTAATGTAAATATCTATGGTTTTTATGTATCTGTATAAGAGGCCATTACACTTCACCTCCACCTTTTACTGGTATGGGTTCAGTCTTATACTAGTTTGATAAAAACAATGTTTCCCATTAGACTCAAATAAATGAAAGTTGCGTTCATCACTAAAGTAAACTTTGGACCAGTTTTCTGTTCACACAACATGCTCCTCAGCAAATGTTAGTCTGATGAGAAGTTTGGTCAATGCAGGGCTTTTAGTTCAAATTCTCTGAAACATAAAGACCCTGTACATAAATCTCTAAATCCTGTTCAGAGCTGAACTGATAAATAATTCCAGCTGCAGTGTTGAACCAATAGACCATCGAGATTCTCCACAATATCCTGTTGCATATATTTTGTGGACAACCAGGGGGGACTCTGTAAATGCAATATGCTAGAAATTACAGAATCAGATTGACCAGCTTGTCTTCAATAGCTAAAAAAGGTGATAATTTTGGCCATCTTAATCAGGACAACCTGCTATCAGGGATTTTACAGCAGCTTTCAATCTTGCAAAGTCAATTAAGCAGGGGTTGCCAAATAACTAAAGAAATTACAAGCATGTGAGGAATAAACACCAATAACTGGGAGAAATCTAAAATTGCTCTCTAATTTTGGTCAGTGTTTAAGAAACTCAAGAAATAAACTTAAAAACTGATCTTTTATCTCAGTTAGGATAACTTCAAATAGGACTAAGCAGTGGCATCAAAATTTTGGAAATTGTAGGTTGTTCTCTATTTTTGATCTACACTGTAGATACACAAAATACTCTATTTCTAGTAAACAGATTTCCTATCATGTTGTGTTTGCTCTGGTAGGGGCAAAGTTTTTTTTGTTTAATCATTAATCACTGTTGACAAATTGGCTAATGATAAACAACACAACCATAATCTTCCCTGAAAAGTCTCTTCATGACATACATGACAAAAATAGGGTTGTAAAAAGCAGATGCTTAATTCTGTTTTCATATTTTGCTACAAATTTAGACAAAACAGGTACACGTACATCTGTAATCAATAACATTAATTTCATTGCACTGACAGGGAGAAATGAACCGAATTATTGGAGAACATGCTCTTAATAAACATTCCTCCAGGTCTCATTGTATATTTACTATTCACATTGAGGTACGTCAACAGCATGTCTCATTGTAATTATATTCTCAAGATTATGACTAAATGTTAAAATAATTTTTTAATCTGCTCTCTTTACATAAGATGACATATTTTTGCATTTGTGTTTCTGTGACACAGTCTCGCTCTCGCATGCTGTCAGAGGCAAAATACATCACCTCTAAACTGAACCTGGTGGACCTGGCAGGATCAGAAAGACTTAGCAAAACTGGGGTCAGTTCATTTCTTCTCTCACCAAAACCACAAGAACCACTCCAGTGT
Organism: Danio aesculapii; assembly: GCF_903798145.1. Lineage (NCBI taxonomy): Eukaryota > Metazoa > Chordata > Actinopteri > Cypriniformes > Danionidae > Danio > Danio aesculapii. The sequence continues at coordinate 40,119,334 of NC_079441.1, read as the reverse complement.
GTAAGGTCACATTCAGCATTGTTTGGAGTAGCGCACAATCCAATTCCTGGAGATCTTCCTCCAGGAACAGGATTGAGCACACCTGTGTGTTAATTCTAATAGGCTCTTAAAGGCACAGTATTTAATTTTTGCTTCAAGAGGGCACATATTCACAACAAACAAAGGCGTAGTTTGATGATATCATGACTGACGAATCTAGGTAGCACGAATCAGATTAAAACTGGAAGCCATCGAAGCAAAACGAAGCAGTACTTAAGCAATTTATGATGAGAGATGAGAGCGAATCACCATGAAAGCAGGTGAACTTTATTATGACTTATTATGAATCGACTGCTTATGAGGTCTTTCGCTCGTGATCCATATCACTTGTAAACATGTTTATTACTCTGGATTTGAACATGTTTTGAAACATTTGTGATGATGTATACACATTAAGTCAGCAAAATAAAGAACAATGTTCTAGTTGTTTTAGGTGTTTTAATGAAAATATTCCATATTGTGCCTTTAAAATCTTTACATTTCTTTTTTATTTTATTTTACTCCAGTCAGAGGGCCAAGTCCAAATGGAGGCCATGTATATCAACAAGTCCCTGTCTTTCCTGGAGCAAGTCATCTTGGCTTTAGCTGACAGTCGTAGGGAGCACGTTCCCTTCAGGCAGAGCAAACTTACACATGCACTCAAAGACTCGCTCGGTTAGTGAGATCACAAAGACAAAAAATAAAAAAATCATTTTAAACATGGTTAAATATCAATTTCTGATATATACTGTATTAATGTGTCGCCTAACGATTTCCACTGTACCAACATACTGTAGGAGGAAACTGTAATACAGTGCTTGTTGCAAACATATATGGTGAAGCTTCACAAATTGAGGAAACGGTGAGATGCTATTTTAAAAATTATTAATTTAGTAATGCTAGTTTTTACACTGTTTTCATCTATTTTTATATTATTTGTTTCTATTTTATTTCTACTTGTCTCTTTTAAATTGGTTTATGTAAAGCACTTTGAATTGCCACTGTGTATGAAATGTGCTATATAAATAAATTTGCCTTGCCTTAAATGTAACATTCACCCAGCCTCTAAAATCTGTTGGTCCTCTTGGCAGCTTTCAACTCTTCGCTTTGCCACCAGGATGAAATGTGTGCAGACAAAGCCATCAATAAATGAACATATTGACCCAGTGGTAAGAATTTTTTTACATATGTGATCATGCACCACAAAACTAATAATAAGGGACAGTTTTTTTCTAAAATTAAGATGTATACATAATCCACAAGCTGAATTAATGAGGTTTCCACAAATGTATGGTGTACAGGTCAATATTTGACGATTTTTAAGATATAGCTGTTCAAAATTCTGGAATCTGAGGGTTCAAAAAAGTCTAAATATTGAGAAAATAACTTTAAAGTTGCCCAAATTATTTGTTTAGCAATGCATATTACAAATTACAAATTAGTAACATGAATAATTGATAAATTATTATGATATGTTATTATTATAAGTATAATATGATTAGGCAACGCGGTAGCGCAGTAGGTAGTGCTGTCGCCTCACAGCAAGAAGATCGCTGGTTCGAGCCTCGGCTGGGTCAGTTGGTGTTTCTGCGTAGAGTTTGCATGTTCTCCCTGCGTTCGCATGGGTTTTCTTCGGGTGCTCCGGTTCCAAAGACATGCGGTACAGGTGAATTGGGTAGGCTAAATTGTAGTGAATGAGTGTTTCCCAGAGATGGGTTCTAGCTGGAAGGGCATGTGCAGTGGAATGAACCACCAACTTATCCAGCACGTTTTTACGCAAAAATCGTGCAGGATAAGTTGGCGGTTCATTCCGCTGCGGCGACACCAGATTAATAAACGGACTAAGGCGAAAAGAAAAAGAATAATATGATCATATTTTATTTGATATGGTTTTGTGCAGGGTCACATTTTACCCATTGAATGCTCTTTTTGGATACTGATATACTGTAAGATATAAAATTACCTATACACCTGTAACAGATAATTGCAGAAATTCTTATAATACATTCAGACATTTTTATGGACTTGTAATGCATTTAAAAAATAGCTAATGCATAACAGTTAAAAAGACTGAAAGAATAGACTGAAATGAGGATTACAATTTTATCAAGATTCAGGTACAAAGACTGGAGAAAGAAATCCAGTTTCTTAAGGAGGAATTGTCTTCGTATAACCCGTTGGTGAGTACAAAATCTGAGGCTGAAACACAAAACACATCAGTGGGCTACTGTACTCTTCATGGCTTCTCTTTTGTCCTGCTTGCTCACAGACTAACCGGTTTACTAATGAGATCCTGTCAGAGACACAGGTGAAGGAGGTGAGGACTCAGGTGCAGAGATACCTGTCTGGATCACTCACCGAGATTCCGGTAAAAATCATCAGTGCTTCAAATAAGCAAAATCACCTCATGAATCAATTAAAAAAATGATTGACTGTTTCAGATTGTAAGCAGTACGCAAATCCAGGAGGTGTTTTCCCAGTTTAAAAAAGTGATGCTGTAAGTACAGGTATTTCTTATTTATAAATATAGTGGAAGCAAATGCAGTTAAATGTGACTACATGTGAGTTAAACAGGGAGCAGCAAAAGAAACTGCAAGAGAAGCTCTGTCAAAGAAACACTTGTGTTGAGAAAGCTATGAACACAACTCCGTCTACTGTTTCAGAGGTATTTGGTAGACAACAGTACTCCAGTTTGAACTAAACGGCCAGAAACTGATATATCTCTCACCCTGTTGGCTGTCTTGCAGAAGTCAGGAGGTGCTGTTGGAGAGGTGGACAGTTTTGGCTATGGCCTTGGTTTAGCTAAATCTTCACAAAGACATCAACAAGCTGTGTCACCTAAATCAAATAAAGCAAGAAAGGACAAACAGATCAACAGGTGAGTCTGTAATGTTTGAAGCTTCATATGAAACAAATGTAAAACCGTTAAATTGAATATAATCCAATATGTTAATTTGTTGTCTTGTAAATATGATTCTGTGCTGTCAAGTCTGTGGATCAACACTGTGTGCTTGCTGCAGCAGTTTGCATGACGCTAGAGTAAAACCAGACTTCATTCATTCCAATGAACAGCATATAGGCACTGTCTGAATTGCGTATCACATATGTAGAGCAAGAGCACTGTATTTAATTCACCATATACAAATGACTAAATATGTGACCAATTTCTGCCACAGCTTTAGCCTCTAGTGTAGGGGAGGGATGTCATAAAAATCATCTATTTATCTTCTAGAGATTTTAGGTTTTGAATTAATCTTTAGTTTATTCGAAGCAAACTATTTTATAGATCATCTGAAGGCAAACATCTTGAATTTTATTTACATAGGGACGTTGAGGCTGTAACCAGTACACACTTATAATTTCTTTGAGATATTTCCTTTTACTGGATGAAGGGGGAAAAAATCTGTGTCAGCCATACATCACAACGTTCTATTAATCGGTTTTAATCCATAAGTTCTGCAGACTGGCTCTAATTTTTGAGCTACTAACACGAATTTCTTCAGACTATAAAGGATAAATATCTTGATAAAAGTTGTGTAGTTTCCAGCCTTTAGTCAGCTATGTACTTTTGTCAGTAGACATCAAGACATATTGAAAGTGCTGTTATATGGAGGCCAGCATGTGTGACATTTGTCCAGGAATCTTAAGTTTTGATTGAAACTATTTGGTTTGAAACAAGTCAGAGGTAAGTAAATGATGACGAACGTTTCATTTTTCATCTCTTTAAAATACACAAAAGCCATGATAGTAGACCAGGGTCAAATAATTATCCTTTTTATGATAAAAAATCTGTGTATATTTGTAAAAAAAAAAAAACTATTGCTAATTAAAAAGTGAATATGAAGTTGCAAAGATTTTGAAATGCAAAGATTTTGAAAGAGGATGCCTGACAATGTAAGCTATCATACAAAATGTTATCTTGTGCAGAAAGGAAGTGGCAGTGGAAAACTCAAATGTACAGCTCGAACAGCCTCTAACCATGAGCGAGTCTGACTTGATCACAGACAAACCACAACCTCCAGAAGAACAACAACCCACCACTGAGTAAGTGCTTTCTATTAGCACACAGGAGGAGACCTCTGCTGACCGCAAGCAGAACCCCCAGTTAAAGAACATAACATGGCACGTTTGTGATTTCTCAGCTCTCCTCCACCTAAAGCTGAAGCTTTTGAGGATTTCAAGGCAGAACGGGGAAGTGAGATCAACCGCATACTGAAGGAGAACAAAGCTGTGCTGTCTGAACGCACGTCCCAGTTACGTGCACTTACTAATGTCATCAATGTGACCAAGAGGGAGATTGACCACATTACGTCTGATCTACGGCAATTCAGAGAACAGAGACAAGGCCAAGGTGAGCAATAACATCATGCAGTAAAACATCTGCCCTCAATCCTTTCTGAATAAAGCAGCGGTCATGTATGGATGTGTTGGATTGACAGGTGAGTTTATGAGTGCTGATGGGGAACCTGTGCTGGAGGAGGAAGAGCTTTCTCTAGTGATGAAGCTGAAGGTGCTCAAGAACAAATATAGACAGACCTATGAGGAGCTGAGAACCACAGAGACTGAGATCAGATACTGTGAGCATCTGGTGAATCAGTGCCGCATGCGGCTGCTAACAGGTGACTCTCTACATCACAGGTAGTTTTGCTGTTGCTCCTCTTTAATGTTGGGTGTAATAAGCAGTGGTGTAAAGTAACTAATTACAAATGTTCAAATGACTGTAATTGTGTAGTTTTTCTCAGGAATTGTAATTTAGGAAGTAGTTTTAAAAATGTGTACTTTTACTTACCCTTGAGTAAATTTTTTAGTGCTGTATCTGTACTTTTACTCCACCACTTTACTTCAACCTGCAGTCATTACTTTATTCTTTCTTGTCTATGGGGATTAGAAAAATTTGTCCTGAGAGTTCAATCAAATCACACATAGAAGGTAAATCGCATCATAATGAACTACCTCAAGACATGAGCGATTTATAACTGCAGCAAACTGTTTGGAAGTATTCAAAGTGTTCAAGAAGATGTCCAAATCTTTACACGCATTGACCCAGAGACTGTTTAGATGCATGTCACTGATGACAAGATGATGGATGTTTACTGTATGATGACCGAAATGGTCACCCAGCAGGCACAAGACGTCAACACGATGTCAGATTGACGTTGTACCCCAACATCATGGGGACATTGCATTTTGTTTGAGATGAAAATCGAGTTGATGTCAGAACTCAACTTCAGGTCAACGTCAATGTCCAACCTAAATACAACCAAATATCAACGTCTAATGATGTAACAACTTGACGGTGTCGACGTTACCACTATTGACATTTATCAGACGTTGGATTTTGGTTGCCATACCTGGCGAATAAATGTCAGTATTTGACGTCAATATGATGTTGGTTTTAGATGTTGGGTCGATGTTGGATTTTGGTTACTTTCTAACAACCTAAAATTGACCAAACATCAACCTACTCACTACTCTTGAGTACTTTTGAAAGGGCTACTTTTTATCCATACTTTGAGATATATTCACAACCGATACTTTTTACTCTACTTGCACTATATTTTTAGGCAAGTAATGGTACTTTTACTTGTGTACGATTTTTCATAAGTTTAATGCTAGCCTTAAACACTGTACATAAATTTAACAGGTTTTTTTATAAATCAATTCAGAGAATCAGAGTAATTGCTTTTTTGTTGGGATACAAATTCAGTATAATTCTATTTTAAAACAAAAGGTTACATTAATTTGGATGACTGAATTGAGTCAGAACTAAGCTCATGATAATATACAGTAGTCAATATTTGAAGTGGATCAAAACCTTTCATAAAAAGGTCCAAAACTATTGAACAACATTCATTTCTCTCATAGGACAATTTTGAAAAGCTTTTTCGGTCCACTTCAAATGTTGACTCCTGTATTCTATAAATTCAGAGTTAAAAGTTATTGCGATGTTTTGTTTGATTTTTCAACTAGTTGCATAATATGGTGTTTTGATACATTTAATGTTTAACTTTTATTAAATTGCTTTTTTTACTTAAGCAAATAGGCTCTATTTGACTCAGATTTAACCAATTAATAGTTTAATTCCTATTGAATATGCATTATAATTTACATGATTGTCAAGCGGTATTATTTCGAATAACTAAATTACTTTTCAAAGTAATTAGAAATATTTTAAATACTATTTTAATGATGATATTAGTAGTTCTTACCGTTTCTCTAATTCTAAGATTTGTTTTAATTTATTGCAAATATTTAATTCCTACAGTACATTTTCATCATAGTCAGTTTTTTGTGATATAAAATCTGAAATTATTTGATCCATTTAGTTGCATTTATGCAGTAGTTCTATTCGCTGCATTCATATGTAAAGCCAGAAATGTGCTTTTGTTTTGTGTTCTCCAGAGTTTGAGAGTTGGTACAATGAGTCTTTCCTGTTGCCGGGTGAGGTGTTGTCAGTCCTAGAAGATGGACCAGTAAGGCCAGGTCACATACCTGTGAACAAAGCATTAACTCTGGTCAGTATTTGATAAAGAGTGTTAAAATATCAACATGTATATTAGAAAAGAAAGGAAATGTGTGACGTGGCAAAGTTTGATGACCCTATGGACTTAAGCCATCCAGGTGCATACACACACACCTATCTAACTATCTATACCAACCACTACCCGTTCATCTGGAAGGATTAAAAAAAAAAAACAATTCCTGACCATTAATTTCCAGTCATTGCTGAAGTGTGTGATTCCTTTTTCTCCATGTGGTCCGTTCCAATCTGCAAAGTACAACAGAAAGATATCAAGTCATTAAATAATCTTAATATCATTCTTTGTAAGTTTCATCTACCATTGTCTCCAGCCTGGTTCTGTTCTAACACTTACAAATAATATTTCACAAATAAATACTCTACAAGATGACAATCTATAAACTCTGAATAGATAAATGTGTTACAATAAATAAATCAACAGTAAAACTGTAAATAGAACAAATAACAATTAAAAGGTACAAACAGCCAGACAATCTATCCGCTAATAGACTTAAAGTAATATTCAATATGTGCTAAAGTTGACAGCATACAAATACATTATAACAGATCAATTTATCTGACGATAAAGCAAATAACAATCTGCAAATGTTAAACAAGACAGCAAAATATAAATGAAGCATAAAAACAAACAAAAATATTGTATCTATTGGTCTAGCAACCTGACAACATGACAAATGGCGCATTCTACGATTATAAACAGACTACTAAAGACGATAACAATACACAAACTAGAATAAAATATAAATATAATCCTAAAATTGACAAGTCGACTATAAAGCAATCTCCAATTTCAACCAACATTCAGTAACGCTACAATCTACAGTCAAACCGAATAAATACGTGAAAAAACTAATATAATAATCTGAAACATGACCGAGAGAAATACTCAACTCTCCTTCAGCAAAAGTACGCCAAAACAACACTATATAATGACCTAAAATGATACTTTTAGAGAAATCTTTACACACCGCTAATGTGAGCGATGGTCAGACACTTACTGCAGTTTCTCTCCGTCTTCGGACAGTTTTTGAACACATTCTTTTTTTAGAATGTCACGGACTCTGGTAATCACTCGCCATATTCAATCTTCTTAAAGGTCCAGTGCGAGATTTCAGTCAATCACTGTAGAATATGACAAAAACAATAACAAATTCTGTATAATTTCGGGTCGCTGTAACGTTATCTTTTGAGTACTTGAATAATAGCAGTTTTGATTCTCAATTTGACTAACTTTTGTATGTTTATATTCCATTTACATGCATTTATACGTTTTTTAGGCATGTACGTTAGTGATGATCTCTAATAAATAAAATGTAGTTCAGTTTAAAAATCTCTGAATAACACTGAAAGGTTTAATCATATTGTTATAGTTTTAATTATAGGCTACTGCTGTTGTTTTATCATGTGATGTATGTACAAAGCATGTATTTTGACACAGTATTCAGGCACATTCATTTTATTATTATTACATTATTATAAGATTGCAAAGATTTATTTTTCATTTCATGCAGTTGTACCGTTTCATTTTTGTATCTTGATTTTTTTTGTGCTGAATCTCTGTGGTTTATTTATCATTTCCTTTTCTGTTAACAGTATAACAGCCTTTAAGTGTCATTTATAAAGGATTTACAATGCATAAATAATCCTCTCTTAATGAACAATGCAGAAATAATCGTCACTCAAAACAGTTGGAATGAAGCATACAGTTACGTCCCTCCTGGAAATAAGATGTATATGAATGGTTTTTTAATCGTTTGCTTACAAAGTAAAATGTATTATGATGTACTTGTCTGAGGTGTGTTTCCGTTTCTCCACATGCTTCTTGCCAGTCTGCCAAAGAGAAAGATATCAATTCTTTAATTAATCTCAATACATTTCTTTAGAAACCAACTCCATTGCTCAATCTGTTCCAGCACAGAGAATAACGTTTTTATTCTGGGATGATTAATTAATACACTTACATATAAAGAGAAGCTCTAAATGATAAAGCACCAAATCAGTATTGATTATTACTTTTCTTTTTTTTTTAAATTCATGTTAAATCAAAAGATAAAATGCATTAAAAGAAATCAAGAAAATGAAGCCTAATTTCAGTTTCTCTCTCCACTTTTGCACTTAGAACATGTTAAAAATAGGTTTGTTATGAAGGATTAGGAACTATTCAGTAAAGGTTTACAGTGTGAGATGTTTTGTTTCTGGACAGATGGAGGATGACGACCATCAGAAGCCACATGCAGACACTTCCAGCGCTGTGTCCTTTTACAATGCCTACAATAGAACTTTACAGAGAGTAAGACACACTTGCACACACTTGATATGAGCTTTTATGATTCAGCACTCAACTCAGTGTAACATTAAATATATCAATATAATCTTTCCTTCACAGAGAGGAAGCAGACAGGTTTCTCAGAGTCCAGACTCTGTGAGAGGCAGCAGAAGTAAGATGAAACTTCCTCCTATCCTCTCCGTCATCTGATGAACACACGTCCGTAAGCCCACAGCCTCAGTCTATGCAGTCTTTTACACTTGCTGGATGTTTGAGATTGGCTGGACATACAGTATAAACATCTTCTATCTGAAAGCAGCTCATGCGCTTTCATTGATCCTTGCATTTAATATTATTCAAACAAAAAGCAGAGTATATAAGGACAAGATTATATATAGATATAAAAAACAACCTCAGTACATCAGGCTGTTAAATGAAAAGTAAACTTTATTATTCCTGAACCACAAAATAGACTTCTTTGGTTGTACAAATTCACTAGTTACAGTCCTGAATGAGCTCTATCCCCCAAACCGCTTGTCCCGCCCTCCCATTTAGCAAAATAAAACAAACAAACAAACAAATAAAATCCTCCCAGACAACAAACCAAGACAAGAAAACAATAAGAGAGATCAAACTCTTCTGCTTTTGAAACAGTAAAAATGTAGTGAATCCCATAATCCCATTGGTTACAGTAAAACCAGACTTTTTTCTCTCTCCTTAAACTACCGTAAAAAACAAAACAATGATGATCAATCCCAAAATGTTATTTACCAAAACTGAATTTCAGTCAACGAGAGCAACAAAAACACCTAAATTAGATTAGTAAAATAAAAAGCAGATCATTTCATATGTCTGACGGGTTCATCTGGACAGTGTTGATGGCAGACAGGGCGATGAACAACTGAACGGCCAAATAAAAATGGTTTATTTGAAGGAATAATAAAAGTATATCATTTTAGTCCTCGCACAGTAAAAATGGCAAAACTGCAATAAACCAATATACACACACACAAGGGTCAGTCCGTCAAGACCCTGCTAGAATCATCTACACCCTCCAGACACCGGTTTGGTCTTGGGGCAGAAAGGCTCAGATTCAATCTCGGATTTTTGCTTCATCTCTTGAGCATTTATACAATATTCACAAAACAAGCTTTTTAGTGGCTTTACAAGTTCAACGAATTCAAAATGCAGATTCGAGAACATCTACTACCTTCACACACCTGTCAGAATAAGAGAAAGAATGATATGAAGACTTGTAGATGCTAATAGAGTTTGAATATGAACCCATTTATTTTTCTCGACTCCCAAAATGGTACCAAAAATGGAGAGATGATGTGATGTGAGGTCTGGCCAGTGTTTGTCAAAGAGTGAAACTCTCCACTCGGGTCAGCAAAGGGAATGATTCAATGTATATAACATGGACCTGAATCACCAAAGGGGTAAACCATTATGTACTTCATTTTACTCTGCAAGTCCAGTGAAAGGAAGACTAGGGATGGGTTAAAAGGTTTAAAATGACTCTACTCCATAGAGCAGGTCAGTGTTTATGATATGGCATGATCACATACATTAGGAAAAGATTTAGAACAGGTCAGATGCAACCTTTCAAAAACAGTACATTCATTTGCATCCCCTGTGTTTAGAAACTGATATGAATATAAAATGGAGATAAAGCTGTATGCCAAGGCCTCAGTTTTCAATCTTAAAAGGTTGCGTGCAAAGAGCTGTATCCCAATCCCAAAAATCAACATGTGTCACAAAATCACAAGCTTACACATGTCAAAAAGCCTCAGTTTGTACGGGATTCCCATAGACTAAAAAAAGTATATTACATTAATAAATTACATTTAAAAGGAATAAAAATGCGTTTCTGATTGTGAATTAAAGCAACAAAAGTGAAATTCTGGCTTGCATGGGGCAGTGAAGGTAGCAGTATGTTGTCTCCCAAAACGTGAACACGGTAACAAATTCTAAATCTCCTGTTCTGCCAAAAACCTTTCAAGAGGAGCTTTAAGTGTTCAGAAAGAAACCCACTCAACAGAATTCTGTTTCTAAAATGCTGTCAGACAGAAAAACCGGGTAAAAACTGCATCAGCCATCCTCTGGAGCGTTCATAGTGAAATCTGAAGAGAAGGATGGCCATCAGCTCGTGTGGTCAGCACTGATAAAAGAGTGGTTTAATATCTGTGTATTTCAGCGCATTAGATGATCACTATGTGTGTTTACGTTCACAGTTCAGATATGTTAGTGTGTGGTTATGTGGGCACAGGAGCCTCCAGGCTGCGGCGGCCCTGTCGTAGTTTGCGTTTGTTACTGTAGAGAGCCATCTCTTCTAGAGCTGACGTGGCGGCCACTGGAACTTCTGGATCAATAACAGACACTGAAAAAGGGAAGAACAGAGAGAGGCTAAATGAAATACTGAAGCAGAAGAGAAGCTGCCATTTGACGCACCCTTCGATTATTTACTGAAAACAATAAAAACTGAATAAATAAATAAATAAATAAATAGAGCTGTGGTAAAAAAACAAACAAAAAAAACCTTTCAAGATATTGATTCTGTGAGTTTCAAAAGGCATCATTATTCTTGTTGAATCAATTTTTTAGCTTAGTTTTTAACTGCAGATGGCGCTCTAGGCTGTTTTTTAACTGCAGATGGCGCTCTAGGCTGGTTTTTAACTGCAGATGGCGCTCTAGGCTAGTTTTTAACTGCAGATGGCGCTCTAGGCTGTTTTTTAACTGCAGATGGCGCTCTAGGCTGGTTTTTAACTGCAGATGGCGCTCTAGGCTAGTTTTTAACTGCAGATGGCGCTCTAGGCTAGTTTTTAACTGCAGATGGCGCTCTAGGCTAGTTTTTAACTGCAGATGGTGCTCTAGGCTGGTTTTTAACTGCAGATGGCGCTCTAGGCTGGTTTTTAACTGCAGATGGCGCTCTAGGCTAGTTTTTAACTGCAGATGGCGCTCTAGGCTAGTTTTTAACTGCAGATGGCGCTCTAGACTAGTTTTTAACTGCAGATGGTGCTTTAGGCTGGTTTTTAACAGTAGATGGTGCTCTAGGCTGGTTTTTAACTGCAAACGGCGCTCTAGGCTGGTTTTTAACTGCAGATGGCGCTCTAGGCTAGTTTTTAACTGCAGATGGCGCTTTAGGCTAGTTTTTAACTGCAGATGGCGCTCTAGGCTAGTTTTTAACTGCAGATGGCGCTCTAGACTAGTTTTTAACTGCAGATGGCGCTCTAGGCTAGTTTTTAACTGCAGATGGCGCTCTAGGCTAGTTTTTAACTGCAGATGGTGCTCTAGGCTGGTTTTTAACTGCAAACGGCGCTCTAGGCTGGTTTTTAACTGCAGATGGCGCTCTAGGCTAGTTTTTAACTGCAGATGGCGCTTTAGGCTAGTTTTTAACTGCAGATGGCGCTCTAGACTAGTTTTTAACTGCAGATGGCGCTCTAGACTAGTTTTTAACTGCAGATGGCGCTCTAGACTAGTTTTTAACAGCAGATGGTGCTTTAGGCTGGTTTTTAACAGTAGATGGTGCTCTAGGCTGGTTTTTAACTGCAAACGGCGCTCTAGGCTGGTTTTTAACTGCAGATGGCGCTCTAGGCTGGTTTTTAACAACTGCAGATGGCGCTCTAGGCTGGTTTTTAACAACTGCAGATGGCGCTCTAGGCTGGTTTTTAACAACTGCAGATGGCGCTCTAGGCTGGTTTTTAACTGCAGATGGCGCTCTAGGCTAGTTTTTAACTGCAGATGGCGCTCTAGGCTGGTTTTTAACTGCAGATGGTGCTCTAGGCTGGTTTTTAACTGCAGATGGCGCTCTAGGCTGGTTTTTAACTGCAGATGGCGCTCTAGGCTGGTTTTTAACTGCAGATGGCGCTCTAGGCTAGTTTTTAACTGCAGATGGCGCTCTAGGCTAGTTTTTAACTGCAGATGGCGCTCTAGGCTGGTTTTTAACTGCAGATGGCGCTCTAGGCTGGTTTTTAACTGCAGATGGCGCTCTAGGCTAGTTTTTAACTGCAGATGGCGCTCTAGACTAGTTTTTAAAAGCAGATGGTGCTTTAGGCTGGTTTTTAACAGTAGATGGTGCTCTAGGCTGGTTTTTAACTGCAGATGGCGCTCTAGGCTAGTTTTTAACTGCAGATGGTGCTCTAGGCTGGTTTTTAACTGCAGATGGCGCTCTAGGCTGGTTTTTAACTGCAGATGGCGCTCTAGGCTAGTTTTTAACTGCAGATGGCGCTCTAGGCTAGTTTTTAACTGCAGATGGCGCTCTAGACTAGTTTTTAACTGCAGATGGTGCTTTAGGCTGGTTTTTAACAGTAGATGGTGCTCTAGGCTGGTTTTTAACTGCAAACGGCGCTCTAGGCTGGTTTTTAACTGCAGATGGCGCTCTAGGCTAGTTTTTAACTGCAGATGGCGCTTTAGGCTAGTTTTTAACTGCAGATGGCGCTCTAGACTAGTTTTTAACTGCAGATGGCGCTCTAGACTAGTTTTTAACAGCAGATGGTGCTTTAGGCTGGTTTTTAACAGTAGATGGTGCTCTAGGCTGGTTTTTAACTGCAAACGGCGCTCTAGGCTGGTTTTTAACTGCAGATGGCGCTCTAGGCTGGTTTTTAACAACTGCAGATGGCGCTCTAGGCTGGTTTTTAACAACTGCAGATGGCGCTCTAGGCTGGTTTTTAACAACTGCAGATGGCGCTCTAGGCTGGTTTTTAACTGCAGATGGCGCTCTAGGCTAGTTTTTAACTGCAGATGGTGCTCTAGGCTGGTTTTTAACTGCAGATGGTGCTCTAGGCTGGTTTTTAACTGCAGATGGCGCTCTAGGCTGGTTTTTAACTGCAGATGGCGCTCTAGGCTGGTTTTTAACTGCAGATGGTGCTCTAGGCTGGTTTTTAACTGCAGATGGCGCTCTAGGCTGGTTTTTAACTGCAGATGGCGCTCTAGGCTGGTTTTTAACTGCAGATGGCGCTCTAGGCTGGTTTTTAACTGCAGATGGCGCTCTAGGCTAGTTTTTAACTGCAGATGGCGCTCTAGACTAGTTTTTAAAAGCAGATGGTGCTTTAGGCTGGTTTTTAACAGTAGATGGTGCTCTAGGCTGGTTTTTAACTGCAGATGGCGCTCTAGGCTGGTTTTTAACTGCAGATGGCGCTCTAGGCTGGTTTTTAACTGCAGATGGCGCTCTAGGCTAGTTTTTAACTGCAGATGGCGCTCTAGACTAGTTTTTAAAAGCAGATGGTGCTTTAGGCTGGTTTTTAACAGTAGATGGTGCTCTAGGCTGGTTTTTAACTGCAGATGGCGCTCTAGACTAGTTTTTAAAAGCAGATGGTGCTCTAGGCTAGTTTTTAACAGAAGATGGCGATGAATGCTAGTTTTTAATTATACACTTAAATACTCACAAGAAAGAGCACTTGTCCACTTGGCTGAATCATGTTAATTCTTTTCTATGTCACCAGATTAAATGTAAACAGCTCACTATGAACACTCTTGTAAATCATTTAAACCTTTTCTAAGTTTATCAGTTATTTTAGGTTAAGTTCATATTTGTAAGGAATTGTATTTAAGTGGACTGGCTGTGTAAAGCATACAGCGCCATCTGCTGTTAAAACAAAGCTCAGAATCGATTCAAGAAAGAACAGTAACGAGTTTTAAACAAATTTTTCACCACAGCTGTAAAAATGACTGCTTTTAAAATGCTTCCATCCCCATCTGTAAAGCTTGAGCCATCCTTAACAGATGTCAAATGCAGTTTAAAACCCACAAACACCCGCAAAGCAGTGATTCAGGAGAGCCATTCTGTGCAGAAGCTGAAAGGCAGAGCTGCACACCATGCAGAAAACCCCCGCAGAGCACTGATCATCATACATGTGCACCTTTTCAGGACATTGTTATTGCAGTTAGAAGCACAAAGTATACACTTGTAATACACATTAATGCATTTTGTATTAAAAGGACGGTTCACCCAAAAATGAAAATTCACTCCTCCACTTGTCATTTACTCCTCCACTGGTTGAAAACCTACTTGAGTTTCACAAAGGAGGATATCCTGAAGAATGTTGAAAAAACAGCCACTCATTTCATAGTATTTTTAGTTTCTACGGTGGATGTCAATGGCTGCTTATTTCCAACATTCTTCAAAACAGAGAAGAAATTCATAAAACTCCACTTGAGTGAGAGTAATTTTTTTGGGTGAACTGTCCCTTTAAGTAAAAAAGCCTCATTTTAATAAAGATTACAGTTACAGGTCTTGTAAACACACAAACAAGCCCATAACTCTTCAAAATTTGATGAAACATGCCAGACTAATCAAAAACAAAAATGTCTGCTGGTATTTTCTACTGCCAATGCAGCAGCGTTTTCTTGACCTTTGATTTAGGTTGGCTTACGCACTACATTGATTAACTGACTGGCTAAAACAAAAAAAAGTTTAAAGAATTTTAAAATGTCCTTAATTAAGCAAGAAATTGACTGTTTTACAATTACAAGTAATGACAATAAATGTCGCATGCACTGCAAAAATGGAAACCTCAGTATTTTTTCCCAGTATAAATATCTTAACACCATTGAATCAAGACACATTTACTTGCTAAATGAAGAAACAAAGTCAGATTTTTCTGACAAACTGATTCAAATAAGTGCATTTATACTTAAAAGGAGAACAAACGTCTGTCAATGCCATGTGCAAATGACTTTTTTGTTTGAAATAGTGATTTTGGCAGATTTTTCTTTGGTTTGTATTAAATTTGACAGGAAATAAGACTTGACATTGCATGTCACTTTGCTTCCTGGACAAAATGTGTCAATGTCAGAATCACATTTACAAAAAGACATTTGTACTGGAAGGAAAACGAGTCAAAAATACTGAGGGAGAAAAACATGATCAGAAGGTCCGTACTCCAGAATATAGAGCTATTGATTAAACCATGAGCACGTTTTTATTTATTTATTTCATTTTGGAATATTGAGTAATAAGTATTGGTGATGGGGCTGAAAAACAGGCAGAATCTATAAATAAGTAACCTTGATTTGCTTTGACCCATAAACAAGTGCAGTAGAGCAGGCTTCTTATCAAAAACCAATGCATATGCACACACACACACACACAAACACAGATCTCCTACCAATATTAGAGGAGCACCTATCCAAGGAAGTCGCCTGTGTCAAGGGGATAATAACTGTGAGCCGAGTACAGCTGAACAAACACAAACCCTGTAGACTACAGCACCGACACACACACATTATCACACCGAGGGTCTTACCTGCATTACTGGAGGACTCATCCATGAAGTTCACATCATCACCTGCACCTGGAGACTGCAAGACAGAGAGGAGACAGAGCTATTGCTTTCCTCCACAACACAAAGAAAAGAGTGAAACCGTCAGGCGTCCCACATGAACAGCTCTTTATTGAGGAAGTCATTTTCTCATTCAGTCAGACGAATGGAGATGTCAAAATGCCATAGAGCTGTTCTAGGAGACGCCGTTTGGCCTTCACTTTGTATATAGTTCAGACTCACACCACTGCTGTGTGCAGATTATTAAGGGAAGTCTATGTTAAAATAAGCTTCATATTCCAGGCTCAGGTGCACAAACTGTTGGTTATCCTCCTGGTCCTCTGTTAGAGATGACTTTAGTTTAACTTCTCATGAGAACTTCTCCATCTCTTCGTCTCTTTCACAACAGATTAGAATCATTGAAAAGTGTATAATGTAATGTAAAAGCTCTGCATTTCCTCAAAGCTTACACAACAGTCCTATCCAACACTCAAAACACAAGCATGCTTTACAAACCTTCACCCCCACCAAAAATGGTGCTCAATAATTGGATTTTAATTTCATTCAATAAGACTGACAAATCCCTCTTAATACTGCAGAGAGCCGTATAAATGATGCCAGTCAGGGTGAAGGTGCTTCTTCACACAGAAAATTACATACAAACAACATTAAATGTTCACAACACAGTCAAATCATGGCAGTCTCAAAAGGCCACCAAATAGCTGATTAACAGTCACCAGTGTTGAGTAAATTATGACCAACTGAATCCATTAAAACTAATGTGTCTGGGATTAACTGGGAACTTCAATGTTCTTGAAAAATATTTAGCTGTAAATTGTAAAACAACAATGGGAACTTTTCAACCGCAAAATGTATCTCATACTGTAAGAATTTGAAGCAGTATTTTTATAAGATATTGCTAACGTAATCCCTCAGATTATATCATATGGTTCATGGAGCGGCATTTCATGTTTAGGTACAAAAGGGATTACAGTTAAGGGGTTAATTAACATAAAGGTATGTTATCTCCATGTTAAATAGTCATTAGATCAATATTAATTGTCATTAAATAATGGTCAGGTTCATTAAATTATCTTAACCGCTGCAATTTTTACATTTGCTGTAACTTTAGCTGAAACCTATTGTGAAGTGTAAACTGTAGATATTGCGGTTGTCTGTCATTATAGTAAGGCTTTTTTGACGGCCAACATGAGTTATAAGTGGACTGACTTCAGTCGCTTGATCATCACACACATCATTTGGACCGTTTCTGCAAGGGCTAGTCAATACAAGTCTTAACTGTTAGTAAATACCAACGCCAAACACAACACTGAAAAAACAAATAAAAAAACAGCATTTCAGCTTAACAGATCAATAACAGACATGTTAAACTGGGCTACACTAATTACACTCAATTACAAGTAATGACATTAGAAATGACAGATTATATAGATTCAACAGAAGTATTTTTATGAGCGAAAGGATTCATATTGAGTAGATTTAAATCAGCAATGTGTTAACACCACCATTAATGATTTACCTTAATCTTCACACAAAAGAATTGAGCTATCACAATTATATTTCAGTTCATCTCAATTAAATTTTCATTTCAATTTCATTCTGGATTCAAATCAGAAGGCGGTTTGACGGATTGAGTCCCACAGATTTGGTGGTCTTTTGGTCTGGCTCCACAGGAGAGTATTGCACATCAACAATCAGACAAATGACTTCACCCACATGCCCAATTACCCTTCATTCACAGATCCGGAAACACAACCACAAAACACCAAGGCCAAGAAACACAATGCTCCTTTGTCCCATGACCCCCTGCATCCCCAAAAGAACAGTCTCTCCCAAAAAACACCACATTTTACTCCGTGTGGCATCAAAACAATGGCTTTCAGACGTGCCGCAGGAATCAGACCGTGTTATTACAATGGCTGCTGTCTAAAAGAGTGAGTGCGGAGGGAAGGACAGGACTTTTAGTGCATTAATACTTTGCAGCCTACAGGTTATGAAAACAAAGCCCCACTTCAACACTACATCCACAAACCCAGAGGAGAAGCACAGGGAATTGAGACTGAGTAGATCAACAAGAGCTGTGGAAAAATCCCTCAAAGCTGAAAACTAAACCCAAATTGCTGACGGCTACGTGCAGGAACGTGAATGAGCATGCTGCTCCCGCTGAAGAGTCGAGGACACTGTTAGTTAACAGTTCTTAACTAGCTGTCAGGGAGAGGAGGAGCAGGGGAGCAGGGAAAGCCAGGAGGGACTCGGGCAGACTGACTCCTTGACGCTCAGCATGCAGGCAATACCTGAATGTCGTAAACGGGTTTGGAAGAAGGAATGGCAGCGAATTGTCGGTAGTCAAACTTCTTTTCTGACAGGGACTAAAAGGACAGCAAACAGGCATAAGCAGTGGAAAGATGGAAAGAGGAATCAATATTGCAAAAGAGATGGAGGGGAGGACAGACGGTGAAAAGCAGAGATGGGTGAAAATGCAAGGGAGGAAGGAGAGAGTACAACAAAGAAAAAAGAAAGGAGATCATGGATGATGCTCTGCTTGCTATGGATATGGCTGTCAGAGTACAGAAATGACTGTCAACAGTGTAAAACAAAAACAAGTTGTATTTTCTACATCATTGCTGATGATTTAAAATGTGCCGTTTGACAAATATCAAGAAATAAGAGTGGCCTCATACCAGTCTGCCAGGTGATGTCACCGTCCGTGGACTGATATCTGTTTGGAAACAACAACAGGTAAATGTAACATTAAGCTGGTAAAAATGAACCAGTAAAACACAGTACAGTATAAAACACTACATTATTTTCTTGTGGTCAAGATAAAGGCTCTGTTTAAACCTGGTATTGAAAAAAAAATCTCCAGAAAATGTTGTATTTGCTCCATATATTCTGCACTTTGCTTTCTGAAGCGCTGCGAATAGAAAGCTCATCTCACACCAAACGTGATAATTGTTAACACTGTGCGCAAACTGAAGTTGCTATTCGACGTTTTTCCATGTGGCTTAGCAACATATGGAAAACATGAAACATTATTGTGTTAAGATCTGATGTGGCATGGTGGGCTTTAGTTTCTCTGGCTCTCCTGTTATCAAAAGCAGTCCCATGAATAGTACATTTAATCTAAACTTAATGATCATTGCTGTAATCTCTGTAATCTCTATCTGTTTGTTAAGTCGTGACCTATTGGTGACGTATGAAAGACTTTGGCACTTTCACTTTTATTCAGAAACATTTCATGCATGCCTCCCGTGACAAACGAGATATTGGATGCAAGTATGAACTGCTGGAAGAGTGTTGTTTTAATGGAAGTTCATACTGCATGCTGAATGGAAGAAAAAAAAAAAACAGCATTTCACGATGCGGGTGTCTGTGGTCTTCACTGACTCGGTAGGTGCAAAGAATAGTATCAAACAGCTGTGTGTGTGTGTGTGTGTGTGGACTATCCTGTTGCAAAACGCGGTGAAAATTCCTATATGACGGTAATAGTTTGATTAAGGCGTTCACATGTCTGTACTGCACTCCAATAATATGACTAAAATCGGCATACACCACATGCCTTAATTCCATTTCTCTTTAGTTCGATTATGACCTTAATCAAATTAAATGAATCAAAAACCACGGTTTACATGGTAGATTTTTAATCGCATTCAAATTGAATTACTGGTATCCATGTAAACGAACTCACTGTGGCAAATCATATACCGGTCGGGGTGTGCATATTAATGATCACGTGCAATGTAACAGTCTGCATAACTGGCCTGTTTTTCACCAGGATTTTACATTAGAACAAAGAAACAATGGCGTTTGAGGCTCAAGGTATGTCATTACAATGTACTGAACTTTTATTATTCCGCCATGTCAAGGTATGCAGATTTACATTATATGGCATCTACACGATGTTTTCAGCAGACAGTGCTAAATACAGGTTCTATATGTTGTACAACTCCATTTTAACACAATATGTTAATAGCATGTGGAAATACCAGTGTTTGGATCACTTCAAACCCTTTTTGATAGAAACGGGGCAGAGGTAAATGAGGTGGTCACCTTCCATTGGAGTTGGAGAGGGTGTGGGTGCAGGGGACGGGGACTCCGACAGCTGATCCAGTGTTCCTCGCTTCTTCCCCTCTTTAGACTTGGCAATGACCATCTGAGCCTTTAAAGCGTCCTGCTCTAAAGACTTCATCCTGGAAAGACAGTGGGATTTATTGACACTCAGAGTGAAAGAAAAACTGCATAGAGACGGGACGACAGATGAAAGATGCGCAGAGATGCAGTGCACACAGATTAGTCAATACAGAACAAGTTAATTCAATGACTCGACTGTTAGAAATGTGCAGAAGTTGTGAGAAGGAATCACACAAGCTAGAGATGCACCGAGGGATGGTCTTTTACTGGTGACCTACTGATACACACTCACTTGAAGTTTTTTATTTGACATTTTTGGGACACAAAACCAATAAATGACATCCTGAGGTAGAAACGTTTGTGGTTTTGTCTTGCAAAAATGTAAAATAAATTTAAAAAAAAAAAATTACTTCAAAATGAAAATATTTAAATGAGAGCAGATCACTAGGTTACTCTGAAAAAAGTTCAAGGCACCAGATACAGAATCAAGCAACACAAGAGATTTGATGCAAACTACACTACTGAACTCTTTTACTGGTAAAGCACAGAGTTCTTCTTGTTCTGGAAATCAATCTGTGTGGATATTCAGCTCATATGCAAGTGTACATATCAATGCATGTACCATACATGCTCAGCAAAAGAGCAATGTCCCCTCAAATAATATCCCAGCAGACTGTTGTGTGTATTGTACTTGATCCTGCTGCTTGCAATAGCACTACTGTGCTGTCATGACAGTGCTGGTAAAATGACGCCTCTTGACTCTATACTGATTTAAATAAAGAAATAACGAGTGAATATTTAAGTGGAGTTAAATTGAAAACACTTTAAAAGCAAAAATGACTTTATATTATGCGATTATAAATAATTACAGACATTTTAGGTTTTCAGCCAATAGCATTCACAATTTTGGTTTAGACACAGAATTTTCATTTTGGTGCATCACAAATCAATAGAGAATACTATATTTACTAGGGACTGTAGAGCAACCAAAAAAGTAGTAGGTCACCCGGGTAATTAATGCCTACTGTTTTTCTGAATACTATGAATTCTGACAAGCTACTTGTCTTACATACAACATAGAAGGGAAGTATGTGATTTTGGACACACTGAAGAGGGTCACACACTGAATGATTGGCCCCACTCTGATTCAATATCTGCAGAGGCATCGACAGGCTTTTATGATGACGCGAGGAGTACTGTTTCTTCTCGACGGTGGGGCACATTTTCAACCATCACTTAGTCTGCATTTGAATGTTATTTAATATAAAACTATTCAGATGACGCTCTGTGACGCGGCAGAAATATGGCAGAGTTTCCTGAGTCGTAGCTGGGTGCCGCCGACTTGCAGCGCCGGTGTGCGTACCCTGATAGAAATTCTGTTTAGAATTCCATAATGCATGGTGCTGTGTGGTGCAGCGCATCCGGTGTGTGACCCCCTTGAGAGTCTTAACATGGTGGATGTTTCTGCAACTGGCACCAGCTCATGCTTGTCTGCATTACATTGGCAGTGTTTACCCACCAAAAAAAATAGATGCAAAAAATGCCAGAATGTGGCATAGCACATTTTCAAAAAGCATACAGCAGGATTTGGTGGAAAAATAGACACAGTCCTATGACTTAATTTTGGGTAAACTATGCCTTTACACCATTAAAACAGGTTCAGGTTTCCTCATATAAAGTCCATTCACACACACGATGACTCAAACTGCACACAAACATAAGCAGTCCAAAATCCCAGGCTCCTTTAACTTAAGTAACTTTCAAACAACTGATCATCACTGTGGTGTTATTTTATCTGAAGTTATTATGAGGAGAAGTATGGGAGATGATTGGTACATACTCCAGTGACTCAAAGCAGTAAAACTGAGTGTCAGTGCACCTCTAATAAAAACAACTGCAAGTATGGCAAAAACACGCTTGTTGTTAGATCAATATGGGTCCATTTTGCTGAGACACAGATGGGAGGCAGAAGTGAGCGAGCAGACAGAAAAAGGAAGTGGCGCTACCAAAATTAAAAACAAAATGGCACACGTGCAGAAGCAGCGGTGGGGTTTTGTAGGGCTCATTCACGGTTCAGAAAAAGCCGCTACAATATAGTTCATCCTTTGCACACTATGCACTATAAAACGTCCACAAGCACCCCAAGCGGTGTGAAGCATCAGAGCTAAAGCCCCCATGATGCTTTCTGGCTGTGAAAGGCAGACCTGGGCTGACAGGAAGAGGAGGAGGAGCAGGAGGAAGAGGCAGGGGCTGCAGCGCTGCCCAGTGATGCCCTCACACGAGACTGGTAGAGCCGCTTAGCCAGATCTTGCTCATACTGCCTTACGTCCTCCTCTAGGCCATAAGGCCTTCAGAGCAGCAAGTAAGAAAGCAGAGAGGATAGAGGACGATAACACACACAGACAAGGAAAGAGGAAGGAGCACAGATGAAAGGAAACAGAAACAGTAAACAGAAACAGACAGTAAACAGAAACAGACAGTAGAGATTAAGAAAGGAAGGCCAACATTCAGAGACATCAAAGACACATTTCTGAGTTGAGTATGCCTGCTTGTGTGTTTGTTCCAATAACACATATATACTACATGAGCGGTGCTAAGTTCAACATTTTTAAAAGAAGCCAATCTGCTCTGCTCACCAGGTTTGCATTAATTTGATCACAAACACAGGAAAATGGCTATTGTAAAGTTATGAAATGTTTCCAATTTAAAATGGCCATTTTCTTATCGAGTGCAGAATACATTTGTGTTCATTGCTTTGATTTAAAGCAGATTTTCAGCACTGCTTTTTCATCATCACAGTTTCCAATTAAAACTACTTTAATATTTGGTTCATGACACAACCAAATGATATACAAAAGAGGAATGATTTCTGAAGGATCCTGTGACACTGATGACAAGAGCAATGATGCAGAATGATGCTTTAGATGACATTCTTACATACATTCAATAAGGCCGCATTTACACTGCACTGTTCAAGTGACCCAATTCCGATTTTTTTCTCCCACGTGGCACAGATCGGATATGGCACATGTACATGCAAGCAGGAACAAATCACATGGATTCCGATTTACTCAAATCAGATTCAGGCCTTGTTTATGTGTGGAAATTTATCTGATATGAATCGGATCTTTGTTCTCGTGTCTGCAGTGTAAGCAGGTAGATCGGATTTTCACCTGTCAATGCCAGTCGCGCGTCATTAAAAACCATAGCGAATGACGTCAAGTCTGACACTTTCATTTCAGAATAGACTTCAGCAGAGTCCCAAACCTTAAATCTCATGAGGACTTAAACAGCGTTTATATTGTCATAAATCACAGGTATTTAAGCATGTTAACAAGAGCGAGAGAGCGCAATGTCCGCCACGTAACCAATATAAACTAATATAAAATTATAGCATACATCACATGCATAAATCACCCAATGGACATGACATTAAGATGCCTACTGGTTTAAAAAAGCCTATATATCAAAATAAGACGGCCAAATGAGAACCTTTCTGTAGTAAACTATAGTAAAACAGCTTGTCAAAAGCTGCAAACAGATTACATACGGGAATAGAGAAAAGAGCACTCTTTAATTATCAGCTGTTAGTCAACGCCCGCTCTTTTTTTTCTGGTCATTGCACATTTGCCATGTGCTGTGTAAATGCAGACGATCGGATACGAGTCACTTTTAAAAGATGATGTAAGCAGGGCAACAAAAAAATACAGTCACAAAATCGGAACTGACCATCAAGATCTGCAGTGTAAATGCAGCCTAATATTCTTTTACACTTTTACAAGATTTTTAAACTGCAGGATAGGCTTCTTAAAACATTCCTCCAAACCTTTCACCAGTAATGTACAGTTACTATTGAGATAATGTCTTTGACAGCCCTGGTCATTAAGGGTAGAGTAAGCGTTTACTTGGAGACTGGAGTAAAAGATGAGATTAAGGCATCAGAAGCAGAGATTCCAGAGGAGAGGAGGAGACTGGAAAGAGAACTGTTCCCCATTCGTCAGTTTTCACACTGTTATCATACCTGGCTGCTCTCCACATGGCTCTCTTCTCTGCCTCCAGGGCTCGTTTTTCAGCAGGTGACAGCTCTTTGTCCACAGCGACCGTGAGCTCTGGGCTCTGCATGCGTAACCGATCTTGATGCCTGCGCTCGGCTTTGGCCGTCCGGATGGGAGCCGCAGATTCACCAGGATAAACTGGGATCAATCTGTTGTGGTAAACACTGCGTCAAGCATATTTCAAATGTACAGGTAGATCACAAAACTCAGCTGTTCAGTATTAGCATTCCTCACCCCGTCATAGAATTGGGTCTCTGCTCCAGTCTGAAACTGTCTTCCACTGAATTCCGCTGGGAGTCTCCTTTACCATCAATAGAGGAAGGACTGAAAAAATGGTTTAACATTTACTTCATTATTTTATAATATATAATTATACACACACATATATAAATATAAATAATAGTGTATTGTAGTTACACTATTTATTTTATATATTTTTACAGTAAATTGCTCAACTGTTCTTTTGAACGTATTATCTAACAATGCATAAGAACCTTATCAGCGTTTCCTCAAAAGTACACATATTATAATAACAGGTAGAACTACAAATCAAGCAGTGGCCACTTAAAATTCAGCTGTCATTAGAAGAATAATGGACATTTTAAAATGATAATAGTTAGTTTTGAATTGTAGTTCTTATAAATTTCAGCCTGCGACCCTCTAAATAACAATGCCAGTGACTCACGACCCCCAAATTTGTGATTATAGATATGAGGTGATTATAAATATACAAACGTTGCGCCCACAACAACAGGCCTATATAAACATGAGCATATTGACAACACAAAAAAAGTGCAACAGTCTAACAACCATATCATTTTATAGTCATTTATTAATTTAATATTAACCTCACCTAATGAGAATGGTGGACACAATGTTTTCAGCACAAGTCTATTCTTGGTTTAATTTTAGAGACTGCCACTCAGAGATCATCCTCAATATTCAGTTGTGGCCTCTATTTTTTTAATGTATTTGATTGCCATAAAGGTGTCAGAAATTAACTGTGAAAACAACTGAAAGGTTGATGGCTCTTCATTTGCATGGTGTTTTTTATGCAACTATTAAATACTATTTTCATCTTCTGTGGGTTATGGATAATATATAGTAACTCTAATAGTTTAATAACATTTATTTGATTTTTGGAAATCATCAAGCGACCCCCTGTCATTGTTCCACAACTCCCGACCACTACTTTGGGAACCACTGATCTAGATGTTCAGAGTGTGTTCTATAACAAAACAAACAAACAATAAATCAGCAGCTCTGAGAGTAGCTCACCCTGAGCTTCCGCAGTAGCTGGGTGGTGTGGCATTATAGTTTGGTGGTGTGGCACACTGCCGTGAAGTCGGGGAACCCAAGCTCTCCACCTTGTACTCCACACCATCAAGAACAACCTTTCCATGAGCCTTCATATGTGCCACTTGTTTGGCCAGATCCTCTTCTTCCTCCTCCTCATCTTCATCCAACATGTACTCTCGTGCCCTCTGTTCAATTCGCTTTGCTGAGGAACAGCATTCAGATGATTTAGCATGACTCAAATTTGACAAAGGCAAGACTGACAACTAAGCAAACACAAACCTTCTTCCTCCTTCATTTTCTTCAGGTCATCTTCTCCCACCAGTGAGATGCGAGGTTTGGGTTTGTCTGGCGTCTGTTGCTTCACATCGATCTCGAAATACTTCTGTCTGTCTCTGAAGGAGCGCTGTTCTGGACTGTGCCTGCCCAGAGGTGAAGGAGTCTGGCAGAGAGAAAAGTGAAAGACAGTCTAGTAAACACCGTCTAGCAAGCAACCAGATTTGACATGCATCCGACATGCAAGAGCAGCTGCCATAAAGATCTGAAATTCAGACAAGGAGTGAGAAATTGCACAAAAGGAGCAAATTTTCCATCCACCACCATGATGATGCAGTAATTGCTTAATGCGCTGTCATTGCGAGAGAAAAACCAAAAAAGATTTTAATTACTGCTCTCCTGAAGCCTCTTTCTCACCAACAATAACTGCCTTGATTCAAACAGAACATCAATTAATCATGTTTCCATACTTGACTGAAAAACATGCTGCAAAACGATACGATTTAAATTTAGAAGCGACCCGTACACCCGCACCACCACCACTCAAGCTGAAGGCCATCCACAGTGTCAGAGTGCTTCTGCTGGAGATGAAGGTACCTTTGGCTCCACTGAGGGGCGAGACAGGCGTGGCACAGCTGCCAGGCTTCTGTACTCGGTGCGGTCAGATAAGAGGGAGGGACGAGGACCACTGCCCTCACCATCACACTCATCCATAAACACTTCATTATTCAGCTCAGGCTGAAACTGCCATCAGGTACAATATATCAGCACACTAGGAATACTGACTTCTACTTATTTGTTGTGGTGAGTCAGTATACACTGAATAAGAGTTAGGGGTCACACAGAAAACAAGATCTTGTGGGTGAATGTTTGGAATACACTACATGACTTGCGGAGTCTGAAAAACTTTTTTTATTTTTTTTTTTTTACTTCAGAGAACATTTGAGCATCTGCCCTAAACACTCAAAATGATGTTAAAACTTCACAGAGAAACATTCCTTTATTAAAACCTCTATTATAGGCTGATGAATGCATTTTTTACAACAAACAAGCATTTGCTTTAATACATTCATAATGGCGTTTGTGTTTTACCGTCATGCTTAAATTTAAAAAAAAAAAAAAGCGATAAATTTCGATGTCTATACTCCATAATAACTCTTGTACAGTCCCACAACACACTTTCACATCTGACACTCGAACACCCTGTCAGAAATTCTAGTGGCTGGGAATTCTCTTTTCAGAGTGTCTGCTATAACATTAATGTTGTTCTTGGTGTGTTTACATAGATCAACATGGCCACAGCGTAAATGCACAGTACAGTTACGAGCTTATTGCCACATAAGACCATTATGTTAACAGGATTTTTTAACAGGATTGTTGCCCTTGGTGATTTCTTGAAGATAAACACCAAAAAATAACGCAACTGGAATAACTACAGCAGCCGCAATCGTTAATCTCATATGAAGCAAGAGATCGCAATGATATATGATGACATGTGCTGGTGTTGTAGTGCTGTCCCATTTCTTAGGGGTAAATTTTGAAGTTTTTCACCTTTACACTATTTCAAGAGCCAAGCGGAAGGGGTAGGGGTAAAAAAACAAAAAAAAAAAACAAACAAATATATATATATATATATATATATATATATATAAAATATAAAAAAAAAAGCCCTTGTGCTGCACGCATCAGCTAACATGCAGCGAGGGGTTTGCGTCTTTGATAAACTATGACAGTATGCGTTCAATAAAAAGTAAGAATGATTAATAAATCCATATGAAACAGTCCTTTAAGGTGATATCGCGTCTTCAGGTGTCATGCTCAGGCCCGCTTTGCACTCAAATTACAAGCATACAGCACCAGAGTCCAACTGAACCACATTCTGGCGCACCTCTTCCAACCGGGCCAGTGCCGGTCAACCAAACTGTGCCCAAACACGGTACGGAGCCCTCACACTAGTCAACTGAGCCAGCAAATGGGGGTCAAACATGCCCAGGCACGGTTCAGATAGCCTAGTGTGAGTACACACTTAAGACTGCTCTGTATTTTGTCACTTGTTGTTTAGCCACTTTTGCAATTGTTTTTATGTATTTTTAAATGCAAAAGGCTTTTAATTGGTTGATTTACGTCAAAGACTATAGAATATACGTGTCACTCATATCGTTTTGAATGGGGAAAAGTGTAACAGTCAATATGGTGAATAAAGCCTGCCTTTGAGTACAGCAGCCAATCATCGATCGCTATAGGCCGATGATACTCTGGGAGAGGGGCTCAGACCAGACGTGAGTTTCTGCAGATTTTGTGAGATTCGAACGTTTAGAAATGAAACTAATGAGACAGTTGTTGTTTAACTTTATTGGTCATTAAAAATACGAAATTCAATCATAAGCTTGGCAAGCAGTTTTGAAGAATACAATGTTTCCTTATTAAAACAGAATGCCCGAGCATACTGCCCGAGAGGCGTTTTAAAGTGAAATGACTCGTCTTAAAGGGACTTTGTTTATGTACGCACATGTTTATTAAAAAGAAGTTTTGCTATAACTGACATTTCTAGACCTCTGACACTGATCAAAAATCCACTTTGGACCTTTAAATTGAGACTTTGAGAACACCTGGTCTAAACCTTGAACTGCAAACTTTGTTATGATCAGTCAACTCCGACAGGCCAAAATCTAGCAATGATGCATCCAGATAGAAAATAAGGGGAAAAACCTGGTAGTGCACAAGTCATGTAGTGTATTCTATGTTTAAATTAACACTTTAAAATTTTAGATCCCAAAGGATGTGAATATAAGACATACCTCAGGTGATGGCTGTTTTGCACTGACATTGTTCCGTGGAGAATAAAGATCCTATAAATAAGAAAAAAAAGATGATTTAGTAAAGATGCATTTTATACACACACAAAAATTACATTCACAAGACCTGAGTTGGACAAACTTTACACACTGCAAAGGAGTAACAACATCAAACATCAAGTGACAGACAAATGATGCACATCAGTGTCCATGGGAGATGAGCTCCTGGATTCGACACCACCATACAGGTGACTCATGCACAACGACAGCAAACAAGCTCCCAAAGGAACAAACGTTCAACAGGACTTCCCAAACAGGAAATATGGATGACGGGGGGAAACCACGACATGCTCACATCCTGGAGGAGCCTTTGTCCTACCTGAGGGGGTTCCAGTACTGCCAGGGAGTGTGGCACAGCAGCGAAGGCCTTATAAACCTGCTTGATATTGATAGGGTATTCCTCATGTGTGTCAGGGGATGGGGCACGAGGCTGTACGAGGGGTCGGGGAGGGATTGAGGACGGAGGGGTGGAGAAACAGACAGAGGACAAAAAGGATGGAACAGCCAATGAGAGACAGAGCAGCAAAGGCAGAACACAGGAGGAAAATGCAGGGCTCGAGCGCATGCAGCCCAGTCGTCTCGTGTCAATGGAAAGATGGAGGGAGAGGAGAGAGAGTGAGTGTATGAGGTGGTCTGTGGGTATGGTGACTGGGGCGAACGACTCTGGACGATATCTGGGTTTACACTGGTATCCTGAGATAATGTAAGTGTAAACCTTGCTGTGCAAACAATGTGGTTTATGTGATTAGGGAAAGGGGGAAAAAATCCAAAAGAGGTGTCTTGATAGAAAACAGGCACAATGTTACTTGCAGTGATTGAAAAGTTGATATGTTTTGGTTTTTCTGAACAACCCGTTTCTTTGATCTGGCTCATGGTGCGATTTGTAAGGCTTTAACTGGCATGGCGCTCATCACACCACCTTGGATAATATATACATCTATATATTCGGAGAAAACAAAACAACAGCATTCTGTTGCCTGGTAACGGAGGATGAAAGGGGAGCCTCATAGGGTTCAGACGGTGGTGAGGGATCTTACAGAGTTGATGGGAGACAGGCCATGCTGGAAAGGGTTTGGACTGCTGTGGCCATCCTGACTGGCTGGAGACACAGCGGGTCGGACCCGAGAGAGAGGCTGGATGGCACCAGGTTTAGTCTAGAAGGAGAGAGAAATTCATCAACAATAACAATTTAGCAATAGCCTATTTTACCGAAATTACATTTATTAGTGGTGTAACTGATCACGGTTGATTCAGTTTTTACACTTTCTCATTTAGTTACAAACAGTTAAATAACACAGAAGAACTGGGAGAACAGTTTATAGTTCAGATATAAACCCTAATGTTTATAGTAAAGATTAAAATCACAGTTTAATGGAACTTGATGCTGGTGAATGTTGTAGCAATTACATTGTTTAACCAATGGGTGGTGACAACCAACAAAAAATGATGTCAGTGAATAGGTTTTGAAAAATGACGCACCTGTAATCAAACATGAAGTGTTATGTGTGAATTGTTGAATCATTATTTGAAAATAAATATGATCTGTTGTATAAGATGTTAGATTTCTATATTTAGCAATAGCATTATCAGCAACATTAGCAAAGAAGATTTTTCATCTTGGATATTTTGCTTTTTTTCAGATGGTTCTTTCTTGATTTTTATTTTTATTAAGATTACAGGTTCTAAGTTTTGTTTGTTAAAACAATGGTTTTTGCAGTAATGTTTTTATAAATGTAAAGGTTTTGGTAAAATGGAAAGCAAATGACTTTTGTCTCCATTTTTTGCTGAATCGAAAAATGGTCCAATCCATGACTCAAAGATTCAGATTTGTGATCTGTTACACCACTAACATCAATATTATCAATTATGTTTTTACTCTAGTTTTCTAAACTTTTAGACACTCACTGATGCATTATCCTTGGTGTTTGCATTTGAAGGGAAATGAATGTTTGACTGAAACACAAAAAACAAAAACATGAAGATGAAGATGTAACAATTGGAGAAAAAAGGAAAATGTTTTTACACAGGATTTGCAGTAAAGTAGCTGTACAATTGAGCTCAATTCATTACATCATATACTATACATTGCTGTTCAAAAGGGTCATTAAGGTTTCTTTTCCCAATGAATGACACTTTAATTCAGCAAGGACGTATTAAATTGACCCAAATTGACAAAGACTGTCCATTTGGTTGAGGTTTTTCTTCTATTTTCAGAATTGATCAATTACAAACATTGAATAACACAATTGTTATAAACAGTATTAATTAAATAGTTTTTTCTAGAGCACCAAATCAGCATATTAGTATGATTTCTGTGTCATGTAACACTAAAGACTGAAAATTTTACTTTGGTATTAGACAACTAACACATTTTTTTAAACTTTAAACTTAAAAGTTATAACAATATTTTGTTATAACAGATAACATGACAGAATACTGTTATATTTTTTTGTTATAAAAGTTATAACAGAACAGAATATTGTGTTAACAGATTTTTCAGTAGTATTTTATCACCCCAGATATTTTATCGGTACGTTATACTTCTTATTTTCAATCAACTTGTTTCCAAGTGCATGGTGTTAATTAAAGCTGTAGTTACAAGCTCAACTTCTTGGTTCCGTGTAAGCGCTAAAGGGTCAAGCATTTCACTGCTTCAGAGCTTGAAAAGCAGGACATGCTTATTAACACACAGGCCCGTACAACATTTCTTGCAATGTCTAAGCAAAGCCAAGAGCAGCTAGTGCAGGCTATTCAGCCCACTTACATATCGAACCTCTCTTCCAAGCATCGCAGAGGAAGATTTGTGAGACTGCTGAGAAATATGAAAATGTTGATCGCCATCAGTCACAATACTACCTTGATGGAGACGCAAACAAGCCTTTTGAACATGCAAAAGACCAGCATAAATCTGCACACCCTTCCTCATGAAAAATGTGTGAAAGCCAAATAAAATACATGAGAAATTAAAAGGGCCAACAATGAAGATGAAGGACTCTCTGTGAACAAGTACTGACCTGTGAGTTGTGTGGAGAGTGCGCAGCATCTCGGACAGGACTGTCAATCCTGAAAGGCTCAGATGGTGAAGCCTGCAATACAGGTAAACAAATATGATCACAAACTGAAGAAAGAAACTGCTTGTGCTCTGTGATATTCCTCACAAAGGAAAATGAGGTCTGTCATTTCCAAAAAGCAGTTAGAAGCAGTTCATCTTGATTTGACAATAATATTATTATTATTATCTTTTTTATTGTAGTTGACAAATGTGTTCTACTGCATGCCACACATCATTTATAACAAACACTATTGCCATGAAAACTGCATTTTTCCACAGAGTGTCTAGAACATGTCATGCTATGGAAACATTTTAAACATCTCTTCAAAACCCATAGTGCTTTATGTTTCTCTATATGTTTGGTGGTCTGTTATTTAAGGTGCAAGGTCACCCCCCCCTTGATCCTTTTTGTTTAGCACCTGTTCATTTCACATTCAAAGCATTCTCAGTTTCTTTGGGAAGGTTCAGATGCTTTAAGACCACAGAGTTACGCACATTACAGTAATTTTCTGCTCCATTTTCAGCTTCACCCATTATCTAAACATAGCAAATGTGTATATATAGAATATATATTTCTGTCAAACAATTCTCCAACCCAATGATATTTTCAAAAGACACCCTAATGGAGATCCCCGTACAATTCATTGGATGGCATTTGCAATTGAGATGGCATGCTAACTCTAAATAGGCTACTGATGACACACCATGCTTGAGCATAAAACACAGTCAGAACAAACACTCTCCAAGGCTGCTTGCCTTGCTGTACAACCAGGGCTGCAGCTGCCCATGTCTGCCGTAACCCACAGGTGGCCCTGATAAAATTCGCTCTTCTGGTGGGCAGCCTTTGCCCTTACGGTTAGCCACAAGGAATGGGTTTTCACTAAAGCACATTGGTTGGGAGTCCACAAGACATTCCTCCTCCTCCTGAGCCAATCCTAGATCTGGGACGAGGTCCCGTGTGTCAGATTGGGGCTGTTTTGAAGCCGCTGAACTTGCGGCTGGGCAGATTGGAGATGAAGGGAGGGCAACAGGTTCTACATGGTACACAGAAGCATGGACTTTCTCAAAACCGAGGGGGTCTACAGTGCCAGCCGGCATGGCAGCCTCCATTTTGGCAAATGTGGCAAAGGAGGGAGAAAACTGATGAATGAGAGAAAGAGAGAACAGAATGTGATCGATGGAGACAAAAGGGAGAAGAAAACAGACTAATGAAAGAACAAATAATGAGAGAGAAAAATAAAAACGGCATAAAAATCACAGCACATTAAATATGAAAGAAAAGCGACTACGAGTGAAACAGATGGGATTAGCATCGCAACCATGCTAAACTCACAAAAATTTACGGTCAGGCCAATTCAGATGAGTTAAGAGCTAAATACAGCTATCCCATCATCCTGAGAAATCTCACAGCAGACAGTCAACCAACCCTAGAGAACATTTGCACTAATGAGCTGTGCATGCTTTAATAAAGACTTTAGACTTGATATGGCCTGTGACAGATTGATTCATTCAATTCAATAAAAATAAAAAAAGCTGGTATTCTGTTTTAGTGCCGTGTTTTTACTAAGCATACATTATAGTTATAGACCTATATATTTACATTACTTCTCCACATTTATCCTTTACTGAAACCTGTTTGATAGTTCTAGTTGTTAACAATAATAAAATTCTTTTAGCATTGTTACCATTACCACATTTGCCAATGTAAGTAGGCCTACATGATATAAAAATCTCTTTCAGCATCTTGAACGCTTGCTTTAGGAGCTGAATAAAGCCTAAAAATCACAAGCTAACAGAAACCATAATTAGTTCTTATCTGCACTATTAAAACACTAGAGAGAGCCCTAACTACCATATACACTCATTTATGTAACTGTTATTACCATTAGGTAAGAAATACGGTTTTCACAAAGGAAAAAATACAAATGGTTCCACAGACAGCGGCAGTTAGCACAACGTGATGCTTAAGCTGTGGCATACAACTAATGGCCTCATACTGATAAAAAACTACATTGAGCGTCTCTTGTGCAGATTAAAGACTCATCTATAAATAGCCGTGACTAAACTGTTCTTCATATACCACAAATCACACGAGGCAGAAATCTGTGCTCTAGTGTTTCCCTATCTAAGAGCAGTCCACCCCCTCTCCATTCCTCACTTCACTTTACTAACAGCTGCTACTGCTATGTAGGTTAATCATTCCCAGAAAACAGACTCAGGCTAAAAATGCTCACAAAGAGACAATATTATTAATATCTCAAGGACAAAAATACCCAAGTAAATAATTCATTAAACAAACAAAACTCAGATTACATATTTTACTTACAGATTACATACAGAGACCCTTACTATAGTAATTTTTAATGCCTTTAAATGATTTAAAGTTCTTATTTGTATACAGTAGTTAGCATTATAACATTTACTGACTCAAGTGAACGTAGAACAAGACAAATTTCAAATAAAATGAACCAATGCTCACATAAAAATTAAACAGAAAAAAAATTAAATCAGAAAATGAGTAAAAATGAGAGCTGAAAAATGACAGAAAGCCGTATGAAAGTTTCAGAGTAACATCCGCGTTAAACTCACAGTAAGATGACAGGAGCAGATTCCTAGCGGCTCGACTCCAGATAACTTAACTGTCAAAATCTTCAGAGGGTTCCTTCATCCTCAAATGCCACACCCACCGTGAAAGTGTTCAGCCAATCAGCTCACAGCATACATTTTAAAATAACTTGAGTGACTGTCAGCTGTCAGCCGCCACCTCCCCCTCCCTCCATCTCAAGCACCAGCAAATAGTGTGTATTTTGTCAGAGGTATTGCTGGAATGGCCAGCAGCTGGACAGCTTCACCTTTGGCACTACTACTAAAATGTAAAGCTTGACCTGATAATGTTTCAGAAGATCAGTAGCATTTGATCAGACCACTCCCATACTTACCATTCAAAAGGCAGTAAAGAAATACATCTAGCAAGGGC
Source organism: Danio aesculapii (assembly GCF_903798145.1). Taxonomy (NCBI): domain Eukaryota; kingdom Metazoa; phylum Chordata; class Actinopteri; order Cypriniformes; family Danionidae; genus Danio; species Danio aesculapii. Next base: position 40,084,587 of record NC_079441.1, on the reverse strand, counting down.
TTGCCCAGGTAAATAAGAGCAGTGACCTGTCAGTTTGCACAGTTTCAGATCATACAATGCATGCGTTATGAATGGGTCTACATCGATCATTCATGCCATTGAGAAGCCAATCAAATGCACATTTATAAGGAAGCTTCTGTTAGGAATATCTCACACTTGGCATCAAACACTAGTAGACCCTCACAGACGAAAAACTAGACATCGTACACAAAACAATTAAAGGATCACACACCACACCAGAGCTGGGCCAATAAACAATATTATATTGAATTGCAATAAAAATTATGTCAATAACAATGATGAGCTCTGAACATTTTTACTCTGTATTGATCTAAGAGCCAATCACACAGCTGAAATGTGCAACAATGAGAATCTAAAAATGTGTTGATATTAGCGATGTATCAAATTTTTAGCCACCAAAAATTTTGGCCAAAAATATGTTATGCCATTAAATGGATCCTCTCATATTAGTGGCTCCAGTCATTGTTGGGGTACTGTTCTAAAAGTGGAAGCATTAACAACTGATATCAAAATGTATATTTTTATCATTCAATATTGATAAAATTGCATTTTTGCCATATCGCCCAGTCAGATTTTCAAATTCTTCTGGACACAACCTCACAGAAACAAGCCTCATTATTGGGAGGTGCATGATCAATGGCGCAAACATGGATAGGGTTGCAGAGGGTTTTTGTAGCCGTAGATATGCATATGTGGATGCCACATTTGACTGCTCCAAAGTGAACATGACAAACAGTTCCTGTCAATCAGATATCGAGCTAGATAACACAATTGTTTTTAGTATGAAGTTTAGGATAGTTTTCTATATAATATTAGTCAACTTGGTACAAAAAAAAAAAACATTATGATAACCTCAGACTGGATAGAATCATAGTGTGAAGCTTAAAGGTCCAGTGAAGTGCTTTGAAAAATTAAATTTTTTTATTTGATGTTTGACAAACTCAACTGAAACCTGAAGACAGGGCGGGACATAGCTCCTCCCCTTTATAAAAAACAAAACAAAACAGCCAATAGCATTTTGTTTATCACAGCTCTGACAGTGGTTGAGCTCAAGCACGTCATATGAAAAGAAAACGAAAAGAGGGCCGGACACATCGGACATTGTAGAGCATTTGATGGGTCAGACAATTTGATGTTAAAAAAAAAAGTAATTAAAAAAAAAAAAAAAAAAAAACTTTTACCCATTAATGCAGAAGCGCCAAACTGCAAGCTTTGGATGTTTCTATAAGGTTTATATGTTATAAATGCCAGTGTTGTCACTGTTTTGAAGCAGACCAGATAAAAGATTTCCTTTAAGGCTAACAAAATGATACTAATATTTAAAAAACATTATTTTGATTTCACGGGACCTTAAAATCATCAATCGACCTTAGCCATCATATACATGCCATTTCTGTGAAACCTGTCAGCTCAAAGTCCCCAAAATCTGCAGTCTGTAGTCTCTGGTTTAGACTCCAAACTGCCAAAAATCGGAGCAAAATTCAAGCGGTTATAACACACGATTTTACATGAAGATACTTACTCTATTAACTTTCTGTAGACTAGTTGTAGGCAGAGCCGCCAATGTCTTGTAGTCCAGTTTCAGTGGTCCAGTGCTCAAACTCTGTAGACAGAGGGTCAGAACATTGGACATTGTTAGTACACTGAGAGATCTCGGTTCACTAAGAAGGACAATCTTATTTGGACTTTCATTAAGCTCTGAGTATGAGGACACTGGATCTTTGATGAGCTTCTAGTGCTTTGAGGTTCAGATATAACTCATTTGCTCATAATAATGGTGAAGGTTGGTTCCATGTTTCGCTCCCACTGCAGGCCATAAACACAGGGAGGGCATAAGGCCTCACCTCAGTTTCCTCCTCCAGCAAGCGAGTTGCCTCCTCACGCTCCAAGCGCATGCGCTCCTTTACCGAAAGAGGGAGGGTGAGGAGGGGGTGTGGGAAATGAAGTTTACCCAATCATACACACAATTGTCCCACACAAATATGGGCACACACACACACACACACATTCCGATGGTATTCATCGCACAGATGAGGATGAGGTTTAGGTGATGAAGAGCCAAGAATGAAAAATAAAACCAAGGGACCATGAAAAGATGAGGATATGTTTAAAGAATGGAATGAAGCAGAAATGAGATGGATGTTTGGAATGACCAGCACCCGTAATCATTCAGAGGGATTTGAGGGAAAAGAGGGGCACAAGATAAGAGAAAAGGGGAAAGAAAGGGACAGATCCACAAATATTAGTTAAAGGAGAGATTTGGAAGTGGTTGTCATTTTAATAACAATTTGTTATTATTATAATAATCTGTTATAACACAGGTGTTCACAGGAGGGAACCACTTACCACTTTTTCCATCTCCTCTCGTTCCCACTGGGACGTCTCTCTTACCATTTCTACCTCCTGCAGGAAAGGTCAGACAGATAGATGTTATTTTTCCATCTACGCTTCTGCTGTTTCTGCTCCGTGTGATGACGGAAAGCTGCTCACCTTCTGCATGATGTCAATCTCTTCTGGACTCAGGTCTCTGTCTACTGATGAGATGCTTTCCATACTGTTTTTACGAACAATACCTGCCGCAAACGGGTTCGCAATAACACCAGGAGATGCCTGGAAGTATTAAAACAAACACAATTTGTATTACATTACATTATATACACATACAAATTATATAAGTCACAAAAGACCAGATCTGCTCTGATGTATTTACCTCTATGGTTGAAGCACTTCTTGGGTCAAAGCCATCACAAATAAGCATGACCAGGGAATCTCCAGAAGCACGCAAGACCCTCACTGCTTCGGTATGTGTCATACCCAGCAGACTGTTGTTGCCCACCTCAAGAATACGCATACCCACCCGCAGTCGGCCATCTCGTGCAGCAGCACCATTGGAGCTCACCTACAAAAACACATAAGCACGTTTAGGACTTAACATGCATAGAGAATGACTTAAGCAGATCAGCACATCTGTTGTTATCAAAATCTGCTGCTTTCCACCATGGTTTAGGTTACCTTGGAAATGAAGATGCCCTCATCTGTGGGGTCAAAAGGGTTTCCTGCATGACCTTTAGCTCCGCCTCTAATGCTTATGCCCAGCTTTTCTCCAGGTTGCTTGTGAATGACAATCTCCTAAAATGACAAAGAGTGTGTCTTAGAGCAGTGGTTCTCAAATGGTCATTGTGCCGCAAACCCATGTATCCCCTCCTTAAACATTTACACTTCACCTAACGTAAACGTGAAAGAATAAAATTAATACTGATGAATAAACATTACCTAGCAGTCACAAATCTAGCTTTTGTTGATATAACACATTTAGTAAAGTGGTATGAGCCACCGCAGTTGTTTAAAATAAGTTGCATGCTGGGAATATCAGCATTAAGTGTATATACAAGTATATTTTGCATATGTTGGAGACATTTTATTTTGTAACAAATACCAAAAAGTTTGTGTTGATGTTAGTCTACTTTTATTTGTTATTTTAAATAAACACGAGTAGCTTGATTTTCACGTGAAACTGTATTTTATAAAGTGTATACATTTATATTTTTACCTGGAAAGCTGGTTCACAGTCTAAACTAATGTTAAATGATACATACAAAGCTTCCTTGTGTTTTCAGGGCTCTGTCATGAGCTCAATGTCAATGGAAATTTGTTAAAACCAACGGGGGGCGTGACGTTTACAAAAAAAAATCAAGTAGCTTTATCTTCAGTGGTGTCTGCTTTGAAACACCGTGCTCATGAAAGAGGACTTTGTGTGCATGTCTTTGCATGGCATGTTCTCGTCACCAGTGATACCATTTGCATTTTACAGATTTCTGCCATTCCCTCAATTGAAATTTAACTAAAGCCTCACATCCTGCAAATGAACAAACTGCGACACATCCCGTCTGAAACAACCTTTAGGACAACATGTTTTTCTCATGCACATAAACAAAGCTTTTACACATCTTTCAAAGCAAACAAACAAACAAACAAAAAAAAAGCTTCAGCAACCCACTTGTGGGTCACGACCCGCCAGTTGTGAAACACTGGTTTAGAACATATTGAATGTTATTGGGTGTCTGGGAGCTAAGAGAACAGCTTTGCCCTTAAGAAACCAAATTACCACAAACATCCACGCAGTAGGCTAATAATCAGTGTGTGTATATACCTGCATGCCAGGGGGCGAGGGATCTCTGCGCACAAGCATACGGATCTCCTGTTTGTTGGAAAGCAAGGCTCTAACAGCCTCCTGATGTGTGGCATGACGCAGGTCGATGCTGTTCACCTCCAAGATACGATCGCCCACGCGAAGTCCACTCTGAGAGGCCAGGCCATTGGGGATGACCTATTCATAAACACAGGTCAGAAATCAATTCATCTGATACAAGCTTCTCTGAACAAATCATGACATTAACAAGCCTGCACCATAGTACATACTTGTTCCTCATGAATAAAAATAAAGTTGACTTCACCTTTGAGATGAACACCCCAGGCTCATTAATTCCAAATGGATGGCTGGCATGGTCGCTGCCCCCCACAATGCTCAAACCCAGGGGTCCACCTGCTTTGATCAGCGTCACTTCCTGTGATAGGAAATTTAGTTGCACTGAGTAGTTCTGATAAATGCAGTGCTAAATAATTTGTGGATGTAATCAATAAAAATAAAAAGACAGCATTACAAAAGTCTGTGGTTCCTGGGATGTTATGTATTTATTAATGAAAAGGGTTTCTTATTCTCACCAAGGATACATATAAAATGTTACAAATTAAAATAACTATTGTATCTTAGTATAGATTTCAAAATGAAATTGTTTTTGAAACTATAACCTTCATCACTAGCATTTTGATTTAGTTCTCAGGATTAATTACTTATTCAATGGTGAACATGGTTCTTTTTAAAAGTGCTTTTTAATTTAACCTTTAGATGTTGGTAATTATTTTTGTGATATAGTACTTTTTCCAGGAGTCCTTGAGGAACCAAGTTGAAAAAAAGATTAAATATTTGAAATACAAATCTTTTGTCATTTTAAACTGGATTCAAAAGGAAAACAGACTTTGTAAATGCATCCTTACTGAAAATAACAATGTCATTTAAACAAACAAGTACAGACTCCAAACTTTTGAATGGTAATGTGAGTGCTCAGTTATTTCTGGTGGAGAAGTGTCTTCTAGGGAAGTCTACACTACACAACTTTATCAATTGGGCACCAATAAAAACATTAAAGAGCCCATATTATGGGTTTTTGAAAATGCCCTTTCATGTAGTGTGTAACATAGCTCTAAGTGAAGTGAAATATCCAGCTAAGGCTTAAATCTGTAAGTGTACAGTGTTTAAAACTATTGATTCATCTATAAAGGAGTCGACTCATAGTGCTTCAAACGAGTCGTCTTGATAACGAGTCATTAGGTGTTTCGCGATGACGCAGCTACGAAACACAAGTAGTTGCACGCGCAAACCCGGGAGATTTGAAACCTGCAGCCCCGCCCACTAAGACAGAAAAAAAGCCCCACACACACAAACACACACACACACACAGAGACACAAGTGGAATGAAGTCAGGCTGTGCAGATGGATACTATCGACAGCCTACCCAAAGATGAAAGCTCAGCATTATAACATTCTGGAAACTACATGCTTACAAAGAAGACTTCATCGGTTTGTAAAAGGAAGGATCAGTAAAGACTGTCAGAACAAGGATCAGTGGATCATGAATCAGTTTCTTCCCCCATTTCACCAGTGTAAGTACGTGCGATTAAAACTGTTGCCTCGTTTACTCTAGTTTGCAAATGATGTATTTAGTTGTGTTTTGTTACTTGTAACCGCGTGTACTGTATCAGGTTATCTCTATATTCTCGTATCGCGTGTAAAGCCACGTTGAAAACACGACGCGTGCCGCTTTGTTTACGGATCGTCAGCTGTTCCTACACACATGTAACGGTCAAGTTTCAAAATATTTTAGCTCAGGTTAAAAATTGCACCCAGCAAGCTGAACTGGCACGAACGGTGAGGGTTGTGTGTGTGTGTTGCGTGTGTGTGTTGCGCAGGGCCGGTTCAGCAAGCTGAACTGCCGCTCTAGGTTAAAGACGATCACCTCGCCCTCAACCCGAAAGTGAAAACAAAAGTGACCCGTTAGCAAAGTGAGGACGTGGGGTGTCGCAGATATAACTCAGGATGCGGGTGGTGAGGGAGGTGTCGCGGACGTCTCCCTCTCTATTGGTGCTGTGTCTTCCAAGGAGGAGGAGGAGGTGTTTGTGTGTGCGTCTGTGTGAAAAGAGCAGGTAGAGGGTGACGTGCTCCTCGCCAGTTCTTGGAGTTTTTGCTCAATAAAATAGTTTGTCGTCTGTTTTTTTAAGTGCATCGTCTGTATTTACATTCACCCACTGGCAGCCAAAATCCACACCTTACACTATAAAGCGTGTATGCACTGTGACTACTTTTATATTGTTGATTACGTGCTGGGCATTTCACTCTCTCGCGCTGAAGGCTGTCAGTTTCGACCAATCGCAGCAGGCTGTCATCAGTCCAATCAGCGCAGATTAGCTTCGCGCTGAGGAGGGGTTTGGGAACAAATGAATCGCTGAACGATTCATACGGGAGTCGCTGGGATAATTAGGTAAAAATAAATACAGATTATAAGACCATGAAAGTGTTTTTTGACCTTGCATGCATATTAGACTGTTGTTGGAGACCCTTACAACCTAAACATGACCCTATTTCATGTATAATATGGGCTCTTTAAAGGGAATCAAAATGCAGAAGCAAAAGTACATTTCAAAATCACAATCCTAATGCAATGAATATACTATGCAATGATCATACCGTGCACCATTTTCTCTGTGGGATGAGGCATTAAAACAGCAAAATTAAGCTGTGACATGAGATTAAACTATAACAAACAGTACTAATCAATTTAAAAATTGTATATTAGTGCTCTAAAACACTGACATAAAAAATCTCAAGGAATGCACACAAACAAATTTTATAGTCACATTTCCAGAGCCAACTTTCTTCAAACATCACCACTTTATATAGTTTGTTTTAATAAAGCAACTACTTTTGCTCTCACCTCAATAGGGTACTCATCTTCCATGGGGCAGTTGAGATGGTTTCCAAGGTGCTCGTCTCCACCATCCTCTTGTTCAGGGGAGTCAGATGGCTCTGGAGGAGGGGGCGAATGTGGTCGGGTTCGAGGGGACGCACCCCCTACACTGCTCTGTTCCCGATCCACCACCAGGGTGATGGTGGGGGAGGTGCCGGTAAGCAGCGCTACTGCCTGGTCATGCCTGGCCTCTGTCATGTCTACACCATTGATCTGGAGCGACAGCCAAACACCAGAGGGTCAGAGACCACCAAAAAGCCCAGAGTGGGCAGAAAAAAAGTTGTGCTGTCTGTCTCAGTGGGTCTTTCAGTGCTGTATGTATCTTTTCAGTTAGATGGGTTTTTACAAGAACATTAGAGTATAGAGAAAGAGGTTCTACGGGATTGATTTGGATCATGTGATAGCCAGAGCTGAGACCTCTCATGCAATCAGAGGCTAACAGGGAAAAGCCATATCCACTTCACTTATTAAAAACATGGGTTTAAAGTGAAAAGCATGCATCAAACCCATATGCTGAGACACATCTGAACAGGAAAGTGGGAAGAGAGAGAAGGGAATGTGCAATAGGAGGAAGAAAAGGCACTGGAGATGCTTTGATTAGCAAGATCACGAAGTGTGTTAAATCAAGTTATAAGAGCAGCCTTATGAAAATACTGTACTACAGTTTAGCTTGTCATACTGAAATGCATTCCAGATATTGCTCATACAATATATTTGTTAAGAGAACCTTTTACAGACCAAATCTTAGCCTAATCTAAGATAAACTACACATATAACTGTTAGTCGATGTGTTAGATGTGTTACGCACTTTGAAAGTCTGATTACATCTTTTTAAAATGTCATGTAAACACTTTTAAAACACAGTCTGATTGAAAATGGCACCAGTCTGTTTTTTGGAAAGCCAGACTAACAGTTCTGAATAATGTAATTTAACAGTTCTGTATAATGTAAAGCCTGTAGATAGCCTTAAGAATGTAGGCCTGCTCTAAAAGTCAGAGGTGGCATGACGCAGCCACTACAGATATTTCATATACATGATAGTCATCAATATCTGAATGGACAGACACTGCTATGGTTTAATTATATGCTTACTGTTTATGGTAAAGTACTAACACATTTATAATCACACTGACTATTGATTAAACAGGGGCTATACAAACAGTAGAAACCAGAATTCATTAACTGCAAACGGCAACTTGTCTGCATTGTGTACTTCTTTGTAATTCCTTATGTCTGCTGAGTACTTTTTGTGTGTCACAGTACAAACATAAATCATTCTACAGGTTTTACTGAAACAACTCCGCTGTTACTTATATTGGCATTACAGTGATTAACTAAATAATTTATGCCAAATATGCCAAAAGGGTGATTTTGAGAATGTGGAAAACTGAATATGTACCCACATTTGTTATATGGGATAGAGATCTTGTAAACATGCTTGCTTTGGAGAGGTTGAGATATAATCAATAATCATAAATTTGAGATAAAACACAGGGACAGATATTAGAACATCTTAATGCACTGGAAGAACCAATGACCCCCTGTACATAGTAATTAAACATAGTAATTAAAAATTGAGTGTAATTGATATACACTATTTACATCTATAATGGTTTTATTAATGTGCCCACACTATTATTTGAAAATAAAATTATAGTCAGCATAATGAATTTTGCTGGTAATACAAGAACAACGTTACTTATAATTACAATTATTTATGCATTACTTGGTCAGGCAAATTATGTTTTGCTTTTATGTGCATTTGTCCATCTGTGTTCTGTTATAGGTTAGTATTTATGTATTGTATTTTATATGTATTATTATTGTTTTGCTCTTTTTTTCTCTCTTTTGCTGTAGTTCTATAAAATGCATTTATAAAAAAATTAATGTGTGTGTATGTATATGTATACATATGTATATATATACATATATATATATATATATATATATATATATATATATATATATATATATATATATATATATATATTATTTTTTTTTTTTTAATTAATTAATTAATTTTTTAATTTAACATACAGCCCCTTCCTGACCTTTTATCATGATCATGAATTTTTTTACACTTGTAAATTTAGTCAATTTTACTTAAAGCATTAATATAATGCAACTCTGTGATGACTTGTACTGCTTCTTTTATCCTGACTTGAAAGATGCTTTAAATAAAGGCGTCTGCTGAACAAGGAAATGTAAAAATCCTATTCATGTCTGGAGGTGGAAGCTGTTCTCCACATTTTTGCAAAACCTTCAGAAATTAACATTTCCTCTCTGCCAATAACAAGGATGTTTCCTGACCTGTCCTGCTTTTGACTTCTGGTTACTTTGTTTAGCAGTAGTAGTTCCACCATGGGGACACATACAGAGGTCAGCACTGACCATTCAGTACCGCCGCTTACCACAAGGTGACAGAGTGCCGGCTGCTATGGTAATACATGCAGATACCATGACAGCAGGCCCACAGAACAAGTCAGAACCTCCCATCACCACACCCAACACCAAGCAGGCAAGAAATGTGTTAGTGAAAACCCATGCAAGGATAGAGGGAGAAGTGGCAAAATCTCCAAATAAAGGGGGGCTCAAGGGAGACAAAACAGTTGAGATAATAAGAGTCATAATGCTGAGCACAAGCAAGGTTATCAGGAGAGAAGTGCACAATCACACACTGACATCATTATTGGTGAGAGGCAGAAAAGATATGGTGCAACAGAAAACACTGCTAAAACTAACTCTGACTAACTAAAACCATACAGTGAGCTGGATTTTAATAACTGAAAGACAGTGTTTAAGACGATTTAAAGGGGTAATGACCTGGAAAACCAATTCACTTTTATCTTTTGGCATATAAGTTTTATGTTTTGGGATTTAAACATGATGATCACATCAGTTAATTTATGACAGCTAATGGGTCATCATACTTTCATATGTTTTTATAAAGCATACTAAAGCTTAATGATCAAATCCAGATTTGGTGATCACAAGATCCAAAAAGCCATGAATTCTGAAGTAAAATCTGGGCATCTTGACATGCCACATTTGCTGTGGACAGAAATGAGATTTAAGATCTGTGTAAATTAGGCATCAGATGGCTTCAGATGGATGGAAAACAGCACTTAACATTTATAAAAACCCTTTATTGAAGCAGTGTTTAAATCTTGAAATGCCCTGTTAACCTTTAACATTTTGTAAAGATAACAACAGCCTCAAAAATATCCTAACATTTCATTTTCTGTTTAAAGGAACAAATTCAAACAGGTTTTTAAATGTCATGAAAGCAGGTAAGGCTGAATGTTTTTCGCTGACGCTAGAATATTTTGAAAAATATTTTTCAATGGAGTGCTCACTATCACCCATTTTGAGAAAAGTGCTGGCACTTTCAGAACACATGGCTTGAATTACAACCTTTTTAATTCCTATTTTTAAGCCTCTGAACTCTATAGAGAGAGAAAGATAGATGGACAGACTCACTGATATGACCCTGTCTCCCACTTGCAGAATGTTGTCTCTGTGAGCTGCTCCTCCTTCAGCAATACGAGAGATGAAGATGCCCTGAATAAAGCAAGAGAACAGTAATCTCAACTTTGATAAGTAATATATATTTTTCACCAAAGCTCTATTTATCGGATCAAAAGTGTAATGGTAAAAATCTTCTTAATGAAATATCATAGTGTTGCTTAATTTGTTTGTGTTTAAGCAATGAAACGTTGTGTTCTGGGTTACATCAATGAACAGAAAGTTCCAAGAACAGAACTTTTCTGAAATATAATTTTTTTTGCAACATTATAAATGTTAATAGCGTCATATTTGATCAATTCAAGACTCTTGAACAAACTTTGGAACAGTAATGTATGTTCACTTCAAGATCCTTCACAAAGTACTCAAAATATCCTATTAAAGACACAGATCACCCAAAAATAAAAATTCTGTCATAATTCACTAACCCTTCACTTGTCACAAACCTGATTGCTTGTTTTCTGTAGAATCCTGATGATATTTTGAAAATTGTTGGAAACAAGTACCCACAGACTTCTATAGCACTTGTTTTTCCTAATATGGATGTCAATGTCTACCGATTTACAACATTCTTCAAAATATCTTCTTTTCTTCCATGAAGTAACTCAAAGTTTTGGCACCATATGAAATTAAGTAAATAGTGAATACATTTTCTCTCATTTTACATTCAACTTTCAAAAACCCTATTTATTGAGATTTGTGAAATTTGTATAATTCATCAAAACAGTAAAAACAGGCAGTTCTCTAGTAGTAATACAATGCTAACATCACTTGCAGTGCTAAATTTCAGCTTGTGACTAGAGATCAGTGCTCCTGTACAGCTGTTAAGAGCCAGTCAGTACACTGGTGAAACATGTTTCAATGTCACAGGTCTTTAAAGCAGAAAATACCCTGCTGATCTCAGCTTAAAATTACCTGCTTTGCTTATAGCACAGCATTACATAGGCAAGTTTACACTATGTAATACAAATACAAAGTTTTTTTTTTTATTAAAATTTATTCCTGACACCACTTAATTCAAAGACAACTTTGATGATAGTTTAAAAGATACACTGATAAACTGACCAACTTCTATCAGTGCACTCACAGTATGTTCTCTAGAAGTGTGATCTGAACATTTCATGCTGAGGACTCAAAGCAACAAACAGACCAGCAGACAAGGCAGTCAGATCTACTTGTTAGAAAAAGCGAGCGCAAATGTCAAGCAGAAGGACAAAAACAAGACTTACAATTACTCAGCACAGAGCGCGTGCATGTGCTAATGTGTGAGTGTGTCCCCTTTGTGAAAGCGCTACAAAAATGTGGCTGTCAGGGTGTCAGAAGATAGAGGGCAGTGTGATGCGTGTTTGCAGCAGTGATCCAAAAATACTTCAGCCCCTGCCATCTATCGGCCCTATCAGGTGTCAGTCCCTGTAATTCTAATCATTTCAGCCGCGGTCAGCCATGCTAGCGATGATGAGGATTTCCATTCAGAGGCTTAGGCGTTCAGCATGTAAAGGCGAGTTGAGAGTTTGTCTAAAATGAAAATAAATAATAAATAAATCTAAAATGATCTTTCCCAGATTACTTCTTATATGATTATTATTTAACAACGTTAAATATCTTTTAGGGCTGTACGATATTGAAAAAGTCTAACGTTGCGATATTTTGATATTCTGGGATATACATTGCAATATGAATACAAATACACCAGATGACTTGAATATCTCTATTCAGAAAGAATTGATCATTTTAGATTGATTTGGATGAGTCTGTAGGTGAACGGAACTGCATATATTCTAATTAACAATCTATGAATGCAATAAAAAACAAAAAACAGATACAATTGAAATAAACAGTGATTTGCCATTTTCCGAGTCTAACAGTATTCAGGTACAAGATAATAAAAACATTACAATCAAATTTATAGTTATCAAAGTTACAAATGGTAGAATTTCTTACCCCTGAATGTTTTATAGGCCTCAAAACATATACAAATGGAAAATTATAATACAAAATTAAAATTGCAAATCCTGCGATGTGACTATTGTGAATGATCACATTCCGATATCGATGCTGAAACAATATATTGTGCAGCTTTAATATCTTTTTTGAATAACCAAAAAGTGTCATAACTACAAACTATGATTTGGAGAATTACATGACTGATTAAAGCATTTAAAAATGTAGAAATTGGTCAAAATGCTTAAAAATGAATAGATAAATTCAAAAACATATCTGAAAATGTTCAAATGTAAATTACAGATTAAAAAGCTAACAGGAAATCAAAGCTGTGAATTCTAAGTGCAAATGTAAAATTTGTGAAAATTGGCAGTTTTGATTTGAAGGTGAATCTAAACATGTTGACAGAGTGGATGGTGTCCTGAGCTTCGTAAACAAACATAGAGATAAAGAAAAACTGCAAAACCTGACACCAAAGAAATGAACACACCATTAAATATTCACTACAGGGCAAGTCACAAGTATATCTGCAAGAGCATCTTTTGTTTACCGTGTCTCCGACTCTGTACAGCGTTGAGCCTTTCCCTCCAGCAATGCTGAAGCCTAAGCCTTTATCATTGCGGATCAGACAAGTGGCTAGTCGCTGCGCGGGTCCAGTGCTAACAGCAGGAGAGTCAGGGTCTAGGAGGAAAGGTAGCCCACTGGAGCGTCTCTCCCGGGGGAAATAATCATCTTCTGGCCGCAGAGGTGTGGTGGTGATGGCGTTCTCTGGTTCCACCATGCGCTCCCGCAGAACAGTCATGACCACGGCTGCTCCTGAATTGCGCAAAGCTTCGACAGCTGTATGATGCTCTGCTCCGTGCAGGTCTACTCCGTTCACCTGAGAGCAGATGAACACAAAGACAGAATACTCTTTAATTGACCGCATCTGTAAGGGGAAACTCAAAGGAGACAAATCCTCACAGATGTTTACCTCGAGAAGTTTGTCTCCAACTTTGACACCAGCACGAGCCGCAGGGCCTTCTTCTGACACCCTAGAGATGAAAATACCCTGAAAAGGACAAGCAGTACATCAATAAAAACCGAAAACACACACATTTAAGCACAAGTTTACACATTGAAAGGACTAGTTTTCTTAGCAACATTAACAATCTGTCAACATCTGTGATTTCAGGTGTCTGTTGTTGATGTTTTTTTTACTATATCTGGGTGCTGCAGAGATTTTATGCTCTGTAAGTGTGCATCGTGTACTGGCATGTAAACAGTTATTAAACTTTTTTCTTACTGGAGTAAAACAATACATCACATTTGTAATTAACATTCACACACCATGTTAGGAAGATCATTTACTGTAATTTACGTAATAATGTAGGTGATGAGACATTTTGATGGATTTAAAAACCCTAGGAAACTGGATTGGAATTAGTCGTGTAAAAAAAAAAAAACTGGTTTGGCAGATTTGGCCAACATTAAATTAGCAAGATTAAAATATTTGTAATGCATTTTCCAGCAATGACTCCAAGGAAAACTCGTCCTGAATGAACTTCTGATAGCTCATGGAAACTTACCTCATCGTCACCTTTATAGGGAGTAGATCCCTTCCCTCCTGCTATGCTGATGCCTAATCCACCAGTCTGCCTCAGGATGCTCAAGGTCAGCTACAGATGAACAAAACCATCAGAAATTCATAGACGTGCATAATAAAAAAACAGCACATCACACAAGTGGTTTGCTAGAATGTTCATGGTTTGACTCAAACAAAAAATAACAAAAACATGAAGTTTTCATGCAGTGCATGCATGTTTAGAGAGGGAATATCTCTAATATAAACAAGAACACATCCATGTTCAAACAGATCAAATATATTGTCCCAACCAGCAGCCTTCTTTCCTTGATATACATGTATTACATGTAGCGTATTACATCTAGCATTCGTTTACATATGAAATAGCTCAGATTAATGGATCACTGTATGGTCAAACTATGCACTAGCTATTTGCACATTTTTTAAAAAACATTAATATAAACTAAAGACAAAACAAGCACAACAACCCTATAGTTAAGACTGCCAGAATTCTTGTCTGAATGAAAACATTTTAAACACTGTAAATATGACTTTATTTCACTATATCTTCCACATCAGGGTGCACATTTACAGTGCAGAAAGTATTTATAGCGCTTCATTTTACCCACAATTTTTTATGTTACAGCCTTATTTCAAAATTAATGAAATTCCTTTATTTCCTCAAAATTCTACACACAATACCCCATAATGACAATGTGAAAAAAGATTTTTTGAAATTGTTGCAAATTTATTAAAAATAAAAAACCTGAAAAATCACATGTACATAAGTATTCACAGCCTTTGCTCAATACTTTGTTGATGCACCTTTGACAGCAATGTACCTCAAGTCTTTTTGAATATGATGCCACAAGCTTGGCACACCTGTCTTTGGGAATGTTCGCCCATTTCTCTTTGCAGTACCTCTCAAGCTCTATCATTTTGGATGGGAAACGACGATGTACGGCCATTTTCAGATCTCTTCAGAGATGTTCAATAGGATTTAGTCCAGGGGCTCTGGCTGGGCCACTCGGGGACATTCACAGAGTTGTTGTGAACCACTCCATTGATATTTTGGCGGTGTGCTTTGGGTCATTGTCCAGCTGGAAGATGAACCGTCGCCCCAGTCTGAGGTTAAGAGCACTCTAAAGCAGGTTTTCATTCAGGATGTCTCTGTACATTGCTGCATTCATCTTTCCCTCTATTCTGACTAGTCTTCCAGTTCCTGCTGCTGAAAAATATCCCCACAGCATGATGCTGCCACCACCATGCTTTACTATAGGGATGGTATTAGCCTGGTGATGAGCAGTGCCTGGTTTTCTCCAAGCGCCTGGCATTCACTACAAAGAGTTCAATTTCAGTCTCATCAGACCATTTGTTTCAAATGCCTTTTGACAAATTCCAGGTGGGCTGCTATGTGCCCTATACCAAGGAGTAGCTTCCGTCTGGCCACACTACCACACAGGACTGATAGGTGGATTGCTGCACAGATGGTTGTCCAGCGTTCAACTCAGATGGTTGAACGCTGGAGCTCAGACAGAGTGACTATCGGGTTAATGATCACCTCCCTGACATAGGCCCTTCTCCCCTGATCACTCAGCTTAGATGGCTGGCCCAGGCTCTAGGAAGAGCTCAGAGTCCTGGTGGTTCCAAACATCTTCCACTTCTGGCTGATGGAGGCCACTGTGCTCAATGGAACTTTCAAAGCAACAGAAATTTTTTTGTAACCTTCCCCAGCCTTGTGCCTCGAGACAATCCTGTCTCGGAGCTCTAGAAACAATTCCTTTGTCTTCATGCTTGGTTTGTGCTTTGACATGCCTTGTCAACCCTTATTTTTGATAAATTAGCAACATTTTCAAAAAATCTTTTTTTTCACAGTGTCATTATGGGGTATTGTGTGTAGAATTTTGAGGAAATAAATGAATTTAATCCATTTTGGAAAAAGGCTGTAACATAAAAAATGTGGAAATAGTGAAGCGCTATGAATACTTTCCGGAGGCACTGTACTTCGGGCAATGCGACATCATTGACTCGAATGGCAACTCATTGTGCTGCTCATAGTAAACAGGCAGCCTGACCTGATACAGGAGAGAAGATATAGCCGAACAAAGTAGTTTTTACATAAAAAAGTGTTCTTAGAGCTTCATTTTTATTACAGATGAGTCACTGAAGCCACATTAAATGTTTTCACATTGTTTTTAATCCTTTTCTGGACTTTAAATGGCTCAAGACCATTGCAGTCTATGGAGGACAAGAGAGCTCATTTAGATTTCATCTAAAGTATCTTAATGAAAAAAACAGCTAGCTAAGATGAACGAATATTTCAGAGAATTGAAATACATAAGGGTTAGTAATTAATAACATAAATGTAATTTTTGGGAGAACTAACCTCTTAAAACCTGAATAGGCTATAAAACCATAATAATGACTAAACATCACAAGTAGACAATAACATTATAAGCCTAATGTGACTACAGATGAGTCACCACATTTTTAAAATATATTTTAAAGTTCTCATTCACACCAAAACCACACCCATTTATTTGACTACAGTGAAGTAAAATGGCAATATGTTATAATTTTATTACAATTTAAATAACCTAATACATCTTAAAATATACTTAAATACTGTAATTTTAAAAAAGTTTTTTAAAAAGTTAACCAGTTTACACATCCTTTTAGAATAATGCATACATATATAGTACTGTATATAAATTAAGAACATCACACTGCAGCAAAATGAGGTTGATCCAAGAGTCACTCGAAGACATTTGTCATTTGCACATTAAAAATAATCTACTTCATTGCTAAATTTGCTACTTTGTATACATTTTATCATCAAATAGTCAAAAGTATTCAAGGAGAGGAGGCCAGTGTTTCTGGGACACAAAGATCTGTTTGATAAATGCAGATTGTACACAGAACACATGCAGTTTGAACAACCCCTGTCTCAAAACTTGTGCTCATTCAAGTTTTGTTGAGTAATGCAAAAGGCTCCACATCTAGTTCAAATCTAATTGTCAATCAACACAGTACTGTAACCAATTGAAAGCTTGAAAAGTAATGCTAAAGGCAATTTTAATTGAGTGCTCTGTGCTCTTTTTAAAAGTAATTTACAGATTTGACAGCGCATAAGCTATTGATTAAAGCTTTGTAGTGGAAAAAAAGGCTACATATCTAGTTTAAATCGAATTACCAAAAAAACTGTAACAGATGCAAAGCTGAACCTCATTTTATTTATCACAATCACTTCATGAGACAACAGAATCATGAAAAACGTTTATGAATTAAACAAAACTATTTGAAGACAATTTTCAAAACAGCAAGAAATTGTATTGACTGATTAAGTGATGACAAACGTCACTGGTAAACCCTAGAGTCAGAAAATGAATGGCATGAGTGGTGAAATCTTTAATGATGACTAGATGTGGTTGAATCTACAGCAGCAGCCATGCAAAGTGAGCACAGTGAGTGTGTTGAAGAGGAAATAAACCGAAGTGAAGAGGGAACCATATTTTCGAACATGAGTACAGGAACACAAGTGTTTAGATGTATTTAAATGTGAAGTAATCTTACTCCATCTAAAGCTATGTAATGGCTGATAGTCACTTATCTTACACTACCAGACGAAAGTCTTGTCATTGATCTCAGTTGTAAGAGCAACAAACAATAACTTTATAACAATAACGACTTCTATTTGATCATTTGGAAAAGTGGCAGAAGGCAGTTTTTTCATCTGCTGAACGGCATCTTAATCATGACAAATACTGCAGAAGACCTACTGATACCAGCATGGACCCAAGATTCTCACAGAAATCATTCAAGAAAAATCATGGTTTGGGGTTACATTCAGTATGGGGGCGTGCAAGAGATCTGCAGAGTGGATGTCATCAACAGCCTGAGCTATCAAGACATTTGTGCTGCCCATTAGATTACAAACCACAGGAGAGGGCAAATTCTTCAGCAGGATAGTGCTCCTTCTCATACTTCAGCCTCTTATCAAAGTTCCTGAAAGCAAAGAAGGTCAAGGTGCTCAAGTATTGGCCAGCCCAGTCACCAGATATGAACATTATTGAGCATGTCTGGGGTAAGATGACGGAGGATGCACTGAAGATGAATCCAAAGAATCTTGATGAACTCTGTGAGTCCTGCAAGAATGCTTTCTTTGCCATTCCAGATGACTTTATTAATAAGTTATTTTAGTCATTGCAGAGATGTGTGGACGCAGCCCTCCACGCTCATGGGGGTATACATTTTTTTCCACTGCAGCATGACTTTATTTTCTATACTGTAAATTATTTCTGTGTGACATTGTTTCTGTGATTTCTGTGTTTAAAGTGACAAGACCTTTGTCTAAGCAAGGTCAGTCCTTCCTGTCCTAATTAAACCAATAAAAATCAAGGCATGATCATATTTTGTTTTGGAAAAATAAACAATCCAGAGGCCTTTGCGTTTCATATAAGCCACTTCTGATAACAAATGATCAACTAGAAGTCAAGTTATTATTTGTTGTTCTTAAAACTTGAATAGGCGACAAGACTTTTGTCATGTAGTGTACAGTGTGAAAATATTTTGTATGATTTATTGAATATCATAAATTATGACATACATTGGAGTCTTCAAACAAAAAAGCTTGACTGACTTCTGCCTGAATGCATGCAATAGAGTGGACATCAATGTGTTTTTATTTTGAAATGGATGCACAGTTGGGTTTCTGGAGCATTAACCATATGCATGTATTTTGCATACGGCATGTAAAAGGTAAAACCTACAAATACATTTGAAAGCAGAAAGAACTAATTTTGTGGTTCATTTCCTAGGAATAAGACCTATTAATGGGACCTATAATATGTCACCGAAAAAAAAATAAACAAATGTTTCCACTAGATCGTGTGCTCCTTGTTCCTAGAGCCTGACAGATGAAAAAGATTGAACAAAAACAAACAAACAAAACAAGATGATGACAGAAAAACAAGATGGCAGACAGTAATGGAACCTAGTTTGGAGAAACCGGAAATGTTAATGAAAGAACCCATTTCCATTTAAATATTTAATGGTAATTATTAACATCTGAAAATATGATCCATGGAAATGCTCAGTCTACATGCTTACACTGTAAACAAACTACTGCAAGAGCTCAGCTCAAAAACTCTACCCAACAAATTCCTTTAATATCTCCAACTAAAGGAGCACCAAGAGAATTTTTTGTTCTCCAAAGACTAAGATCCACTACAGCTGTGATTTACACATGTTAGTCAGTGATTCCCTGGCCATCGGGTTTAGATTAATGAAGAAATTTTGTGGTGGGTCGTAATTCGCTGAATTGAAAGTAAATGAGTGAGTGAGTGAATGATGGAGAAAGAGCAAGGGAGAGAGCGGGAGTTTGGGCGGAAAGAGAGTAGGTACAGACCTCTTCCTCCTCAATTCGAGCAGGTTCAATCAGCAGATTATTGACTTGATCAAATGACACCCCCTGTTAGGACAGGAACCAGCGAGAGGGCATGCAGATTAGTCAGGCCAAAAATAAAAAATAAAAAGAAATAAAAAAATAGAAGCTGAATGACTGGAAATCAAAATTGATCAAATGAACATTCACACAGCTGGCTGAATGGCGCTCACCACCCAAAACACACACACCCTCAAACGCACACATAAAGACACAGTGCTTCCAAACCACCACATATACAGAAAACAACACTTAACCAGCTGTAATTGACAGTCAGGAGAAATAATTGTTGTGCAGTCAACAACAAACGATTCATTGATGGTTAGAGCGCTGAACCTTTTCCTACACACCACGACA
Source organism: Danio aesculapii (assembly GCF_903798145.1). NCBI lineage: Eukaryota > Metazoa > Chordata > Actinopteri > Cypriniformes > Danionidae > Danio > Danio aesculapii. Next base: position 40,064,654 of record NC_079441.1, on the reverse strand, counting down.
CTGTGCAAATAATGCCTGTTAACTTCCATTTAAATATTAACTATTAGCAACTATTAGGTTCCTTCCAAAAATAAAATAAGCATTTACAAATAATGGCAGTGAGGTGACTATTTAACTTGCTGTACGACCGATGACAGAACCTTAAATAAGTGGTGAAAAATTATTAAATAACTTCAAAATATCATAAAACAACCTTAAAAAAAATCTTGAGTAGCATTACAGCAACATGTGGATCTGCAGTAAAATTTGTCTATTAATTTAAAATATTAAATTATTGCCTTGAAGCAACCCAAATTACAGGCTGTCAACATAAGTCCCAGGCAAATCATTAGTGAGTCAGTGCTATAAAACAAAGATAAAAAGCAATTACCTAATACCCACATTCTCATAAATGTCAATATTCACACAGGAACAGCTAGCTATTTTTTTTTCAGACTGAAAACGTGTGTACACAAGCCCTGTGCAAACATTCTTCAGCAACTCATCCATTCAGTCATGGAGACCACACACGTATGCACACACCCACGTTTCCATGTTTTATAGGGACTTTGCATATATTTGCTTATACTGTATAAATTGTATATTCTTGTATATAATTGTATATTGTATACACAACCCTAAACATAAACCTAAAAGATAAAGTGCTGCATTTATAGCAGATTTTATAATGGGCACAAAAAATAATACCAAAAGGTCAGTAAATACAGTTATAACTAGACAAACGCACACAGACACTTTTTGATCCAGTCAGATTATACTGAACCATATATAAATATATATATATATATATATATATATATATATATATATATATATATATATATATATATATGGAACTTGGCTTCGAACGTTACATTTATTTCTTAATGAAAACGTGTTAGAAGAATGATTGCCAAGAATCACGTTTGTTAAAAAATAAAAATAAATTTCACATTTTTAACTAATTATAATCTGCATAATTCTGAAATAAAAACAATAATAAAAGAAAAAAATATGGAATACTGAATTGATGTGAAGCTCAGGTATAATTTAAAATGATCAGCAAACAGACAGTTGTGGAAAGGTGGGCAAAGGCGCCAGTGTGCACTGAATCCCCCAGGCAGCAGAGAAATGATGACAAGCAAGAGTAGTGCTCAATGGGGCGGAGTCAGGATGTGGAGGAGGAGCTAAACATAGCCAAAAGGTGGAGCAAACAAGAAGCAGGTTTTTTTTTTTTAACTGAGGATCTGTCCTTTCAATCAGACCAAAAGGCAGAGTTCATCAAAACACAACACACAAGCATTTATCACAAATCAAAACATATTTCTTGGCAATGATATACTTTTTGCATGCTGCCAATGATCATTCCCAGTGACATGACGACACAAATAGCAATACAATGGAATTGATTCAATAAATACAATGGGGGGGTCAAAAGTGTGGATCTTGTAATGCGAATCTGAAAACAACAATCAGTTAAATAGGGGGCCAAATCAAACACATTCTGATATGTTTAAATGACTGAACTAAAAAACTGACATTGCTGCATTTTGTTTTTCTACAATAGGAATATGATTTCACAAGATGATCCTATATGGAAAGAACTACTTATTTTATTTTGATTGGAATCATTTGTAGGGGAGTGCATCTGCATCAAATACAGAAAATTGTACAAAATAAAATAAATTAAAGCACAGATGATCCAACAGAACATAGATAAAGATGAAATAAACCATGCTTTATGGTTTTCATTTGGAGTTTAACTGCATTAACAGTTTACACAGTCACAGGCCTTAAAAACCCATCCAAATAAAATACTTTTATATTATTAGATTAGAGTTAAACTTGCAACGACTCCACAAATCACATTCTGAATTATGTTTTATGGTTAATTATAATCCCAACGCCAATAATAATACCCAACATTGCAGATCCTGCGATGTGATTATTGCAGATTCGCGCAGAATCGATGCTAAAACAGTATAAATTGTGCAGCCGTAGACTGAAATGTACTGTATAAGACAATTAGAGACAATTAAAGTCGTTTATTAAGTCAAAGTTTATTTAAAAGTGAAATACTTCACAACATTACTGTTCTTTATTGATTTATTTTTTAAATATCACAATTGATGTATTTAAACTAGTAGGCTAGTCTGGGACTTTCAGCCCTGTATATTTTATATCTTGGATCAAAATAATTCTGTGTTACTGTTAAACATCTCAATAGCATAAACCCTCAGAAAAAATTATGGATTTCATCAGAATCCTGTCTATCCCTAGTAGAAGTGAGCCTGTCTTACCTTCACTGGCTGCAGGGACGAGTTCATCTGACTCATTCTGATGTCTTCTAGCTCTGCTGCATCCAGTCTGTGCTGGAAAGGAGTATGGAGATCGTCCTCCTCGTCTTCATCCTCTTCCTCCTCCTCGTTCTCCTCACCATCCCTCTCGTCATCAGGGGTGTGAGCAGTAGGTGACAGGCCATCATGACTGAAGCCTTGCAGCAGGGCGGCGACTGTCTCGGGTTTGGGCAGCTTGGTGATCTTGAAGTGCTTTTTGTAGTGTGGTGTGTCTTTACGTATGAGCCGCTGTTTCTCGGCGGGAAAAGGTGGCGTCTGAGACTCCTCGTCACTCCTTTCAGCGACATCATCGTCATTTTCATATTCGTCCTCCTCATCACCACCACGGATGATGGGCTCTTCGGCAAAGTGCACAGTAGGCTGGAAATGCAAGAAAAGCTGCACTGTGAAAACGGTTTGCAAATTAAAATGATGAGAATAGGAGATGTTTGTGTCAAAACTGTTGATGGTCCCATTGATTTTCATAGAAAAAAAGAAAAATACACTACAAAACAGATTCAAAATGATCAAATGATTACCCATGTTCTTCAAAACATAATATTTTGTGTTCATCAGAAGAAAGACACTCATGCAAGCTGGTTGGAACAAGCGGAGGGTGAGATAATTATGACAATTTTCATTTTTGGCAAGCCATGCCTTATTAAAGAAACTGTAATGAATTCACATCAGGGTTATTCTAGTCAACTAAAACTAAAATTAAAACTACTGGCTAAAAACATTTTAGTTAACTTAAATAAAATAAACAATTCGTACTAAATTAAAAACTAAAACTAACAATTTTTTTTTTTTTCAGAATTCAAAAGCATTGATTCTGTGGAAATCAGATCTGTGACTGTTAATAAAAGTATTTATAGACGACGCTTTTACAGATAACCACATCAAGTAAAGGATTATTTACCAAAACATATTTTCTATATAAATCAGAAATAGGTTTTCATAAAACAGGTTTCATTTTTCTGCATTTGCCATTTATCTTTTATCTATTTAAGTTGCAGTCTTGTAGTTTTGGATTCAAAGCCTTTTCAAACACTTATTTTATTTTTGGTACTAGAGGTCTGTACACCAGTTAATGTATGCGGTGCAAACATTTGCTTTGGTCTACACTGGACATGTTCTGTTAACTAAAACTAAACTGCATTTATTCCATTATCGAAATAAAAACTATTAAAAATGCAATACAATAAAGTAATTTTTCCGACAAAAACTAATCTATTTATTAGCATGCTCATGCATAGTAAAATTCAGAGTTCTACGCAGGATATATTGAACAAACTTGACATGTGCATACATTGTGAAGAATGACAGTGCAGCTCACCTCAGTATACTCCACCTCCATCTCATCCAGATCCTCCTCTTCTTGGACCTGTCCATCATTAAGCTCCACCCCTGTACTGTTTATACCCTGCTTGTCCTCATGGGAAGTGGCTGAGGTGGTGCTACTTGATGCCTGGGAATCATGACTCTGATTGGACAGACCACTCAACCGTTTCTCCTGTGAAAAACATCAGACAGAGATATATATATATATATATATATATATATATATATATATATATATATATATATATATATATATATATATATATATATATATATAGTACATATATAGTACATATATATAGCTATATTTAAAAGGGATCACCAAGAGTTCACAAAAAAAAAGAACATTTCCTCATTACTTACTCTCAAGTGGTGTAAAAATTTTAAGATTTTGTTTCATTCTGTTGAACACAAAATATTCTGAAGAATGTTGTAAACCAGTAGCCACTGACATCTATATTAAGAACAAACAATACTATGGAAGACAATGGCTGGTGCTGCTCCAGCATTCTTCAGTATATCTTCATTTGTGTTCAACAGAAAAAAGAAACTCAAACAGGTTTGGAACATGAGCACATGATGACCAAATGACATTTTTGGCTGGAATACCCTTTTAATCTACCCTTTCAAAACATATAATAATTTCTGGGATATTACACAACTATTTCATTTACCAGAAAAAAAAACCCATACATGTATACTTAAAATAAATTGTATAAAGTAAGTTGTGGATTTTTCAGATGATAAAAAAATGTTAAGAAAAAGAAAACTATTTATCAAGTCTTCTACTGCTGGGTTAGAATGGCTCTGTGTATTTATTTCAAGTGATGCTAGCTGACAAAAGCAACTCACTCACCTCAGTATCCGGAGACTCCAGATCCTCATCTGGTCTGGCTGTATAAGCCTCATTTCTTCTTGCTTCAATGACATTCTTCATCACCTTTAACTCACTAGGGTGTGGTGTGGCTCTCCTCTGAAGACCCTGCTGGTACAAATAGACAGTAAAAGTGTTAGCATGTGTACACATTTTCATGTGGTCGATCCTTCAGAAACTATAAGCATCCTGCACAGGTTTCCACGCTCACCCTCCTGTCTGCCGCAGTCTCATCATCTTCCTCTTCATGTTTGGAGTCGTCCCGGAACTGAATAACTGATACTCTGTTCAAATTAGTGTCTGTGGGCCAGGCTTCATCAACACTCCTCTCCAGCAGATTCTCTGCAAAGTATGTTATAAAATATTGCAATAAGATGTTTTATGGGTCTCAGCCTTAAATAAAATTAATCAAAAACAAGCACTTGAGAATAAAACTGCCTGGGGTGCGGTTCCCAAAACCGTCGTTAGCCAACTAAGGTCGCAAGTTCCGTCATTACAAGCATAGTTTGTTGATTTGCCGTTTTCCAAATCCGTCGCTCCAACGAACATTCGCAAACTGCATCGCAAACTTGAGCACTCGCAACCACACCTCTGGACCTGTTGTTAGAAACATGGTTCCTGGCTGTGTTCTATTCCCAGTTATCCCCCCTATGCCCTATTAATTTAGAACATTCTAACAATCAAAGTTGGAATTAATAAAAAATAAAAAAGCATTAAGGTCTCTTAGGTGTAATTTGCTTACACCTAAGTATTTTTACAGTTCAGATTAAGCGATCTACATGTTAACAATTGTGCTCCCTTAGCAGTGCACTTTGAAAACATTGATGTCATTTTGAACACAGCCTCAAGCGAAAGCTATAGGTGACCTATTATTTAAAAGCGGAATTTATGTTACGCGTCTAAAGCTTGTGAAAACAAAAATCATCCATTAATTCTTTTCATTTACAGTAGGTTAATTATTAAGTATCTGTATATGACATGGACCTGCTGGTTAGAACTTTCTGCTGTGGTTTACAAGTGTCAAATTGCAAAAGTAGACTTTTCTAAAAAATAAAAAATAAATAAACAATACCCTATTTAATAATAATTAATCATCATAATCATCATTAATATTATTATTAATTTATGATTTTTTCATTTCTAATACATAATAATAAAAACAATAATAATTATCATCATCATCATCATTAGTATTATTAATATTATAATTAAATTATTAAAATATTTTTTTCATTTCCTAATATATATAAAAAAAGTAATTTTCTAATAAATAGCCTCATTATTTATTTCTTCATATGATTTATATATGAGATTAGAATAGGTGTTAGCTTTTGTAAGTGATTTAGAATAGGATATATCATTCTCAATAATATTTGTAAAGGAAACATATGTCTGTATGTGGCATTTACATATATTTCAGTTAATATGGAAAGCGAGTGCATGTTTTTACCAAATCTAATATTGGATTAAATGCGTGTTTTTGTAAAACAATATAATTTGCACAAAGAAATGATGGGGTTCTTCTCTAAAGAAGCAGTTCCTCCACCCCATTTAGAGCGTCATTATGGGCGTTTTACATTAGAACTAACATGGTTCAAGTGATGGATCTGCGACAGAGAAACTATGCATTTTGGAAAACCCTCGTCACTATATAGTTCTTTCCACAAACGATGCATCGTACTATGATAGTTCAGCCGTGGGTTACGTCGTTGTTTGGGGAACGCACCGCAGGCTGGCTGAATCAGATATTTAAAAGGAGTTTTGTCTGGTACACTGAGATATCAAAGTAAACATGATATCTATATATACTCAACCCATGAAATAATATTTATTACCTCTGGCCTGAGAGAAATTGTATATGACCAAAGCATTTAATGCTTTTTACAGCAAAGTGGGCAAAAATAAACATAAGCAAGTTTTTTTTTAGGCCCGAACAAACTCCTGTGTGGTTTTATAAAATGTAATTCGTACATAAAAAAATCTGGCTGTGTGACGCTACTACTGGTTTGAGTGTAACTTGCATAACAGCTGAACCTACATTGGCCTCACGGTTTGGTTGGGTTACAGTTAACATGTCTTCAGTTCGGTTCAATTTAATTCAATTTGAAATCTCGGTGCAGAGGATGCTTTCCATACATTTTTTTTTTTTACTTCACACAAGAATACAGTTTCATCTTTTAAAACAATAAGTCAGACATACATTTGATTTTACTTACTCAATGAACAAGTTTTGTATTATTAAGCAACACTCAAGTACAGGCACAGCAGACGATAGGAGCATTTAGCAAATACAGAAAAGTAAATAATGATTCTGCGTGCTTTTTGAGCACTGTCAAGTGAGTTCTTAAATGCTTATGATTGGCCATTATGTTCACTTACACAACAGAAATGACTGTGATTAGTTTTTAGCTATCAGCGCTGTTCACCGAGCAGTGACGCAGATACTATAAAAAATATATAACCACTGAGAGATAATATTACCTGACAGAAACACTGTGTCAAATGGTCCACAGTGTGTGTGAGAGACAGACATCGTAGTCCATCGAAGAAACAATTAATTTTGACACAACTTATTCAAAAAGGATGAGTGTGTCTTACCGAGGCTGGATGAGGGTTGTTGGGGCAGCAGGTAGCAGGTGAGAACTTTCTCCCCAGTCTGTTCATCATCCTCTGTCTGGAACTTGAGCATGGGTTGAGACTGGTTCTCTGCCAGCCACATTGCCTTCAGGTTCAGATTGGCTAAAGCAAAAGGCAAGTTCTGCAACCTAGGAGACAGAGAGACATGAAATACAGTTGTTTGCAACTCTGATGAGCATGTCACGTCTAGCACTTGTGACATGAAGACTTATTAAATACTAAGAATGTATTTCTAACCTGTTGCCTGCCACATCTAGCACATGTAGTTCAGTGGCATCGGCGAGCTCAGGAGGTACTTTTCCCAAACGGTTATCTCTGAGAGAGAGCACATTCAGGCCAACACATCCTCCCAGCTCTGCAGGCACGCTGCTCAAACGGTTTCGGTCCACATTCAAGTTGGTCAACTTCTTCAGCTTCCCAAGTGAGCGAGGAAGAGACTGAAAATGAAAACAGGACAAGAAAGTTTCTGCAACAGCCTGTTTTTTAGGACTTCCTCAATCTGCATTACTCTAGAAAACTTCTTACTTTTCCTATTGAATTTTAGGACTCCCTCAACATTATTTGATCACTCATTTGTAAGTGATTTCAGATGAAAACATGCAACAAACACAGGAATTCACACTCACCAGGTGTGAAAAAAAGATGGTGTTTGCAGTTTTTAGCATGAGTTTTTGTTTAGTTCAAAAAACAATAAATCTTACAATACAGACTTTAAGAAACCCATTAAATTTGGCTATAAAATCACTAATTATGCATTTTTACCTTATAAATTTGCTACATTTTTGATGACAAAATTACACAATTTTAGCCTTTTGTAAACCTGTTTTTAAAAAAAACAAAATAAAGTTTTCAAAAGTTGTGACATTACAACTGAAAATAAAATCATTTAGAAATATAAATAAAGCTTCAACAGTGAAATATGTTAATGGACATCTTAAATTGGAACTCTTAAACTGGACCAGGTTGATGTATTTAACTTGTCGTGGACCAACATTTTGCACGATTTGCACAAATTCTTGCAGGAAACACAGCATTATGCCAAAAATAACCCACACCATCAATGAAAAAATAATTAATCACCAAAATCAAATTCACAATTTCAGAAGTCAATTTAGCAAAAAGAAATTAGAATGTAGAGAGTTGTGCACCTGCAGAAGGTTCTCGGTCAACATGAGCTCTGTCAGGTTCTCACACTCGCCAATAGAGTCAGTCAGATGGACAAGGCGGTTCTGGTTCACTTTCATAATAGACAACTTCTTAAGTGAGCCTGAAAGAGGAAATATTGTGTTTATAAAGATCTATGGGTGCTCAATGCTCAATTATATATGCAATAAGATCAGAAAATGTAATTATGCAGTCATAAATAATGACATCAGTTGAAAAAAAAACTTTAAGCCAATAAACAAGACGAAAATCTGAGGGCACTAGAGGGCAGTGTTGTTACGCTCAATTTACTGAACATTCCTCAGCAGAACAGAGCAAACAAGAGTATTCAAAATATTACACACCTTACCAGAAGTGTAAAATAAAAAAAAAAACGTACAAAATAACATGATTACACTTTATTATAATGTGCAATTCACGACATTAATTAACAAACCATTAACCAAGAGTTTTAGCTCAATAAACTACTAATTGCCTGCATAATAATAGTTATTAAAGTAGTAGATGGGTTTAGGATTAGAGATGTAAAATGAGATCATACTTTAGAATTCCTAATAAACAGTTAATAACAGGCAGGTAATAAGCCAGTAGTAATGATACTTACACTAAAGTGTTACAAAATAATAATAATAATAATAATTATTATTATTATTATTATTATTATTATTATTATTATTATTATATATATATATATATATATATATATATATATATATATATATATATATATATATATATATATATATATATATATATATATATATATATATATATATATATATATATATATATATAATTATGGCAAAAAAATATGAAGCTGTCACTTTAAAGTTGCTGGCTTAATTTAGCACATAGTTCACAAACAAGGTGAAACAGAGTTTAAGCGGATGAACAATGCCTTTATAGTAATGCTGCCATTGTCTTCAAACAAATCATGTAAAAGCTCATTTTTATTGACGTTTGGAAGAGGGATATAGAGTTTCACCGATGCTGTCGGGCAAGATCTCCAGGAGGTTTTCTGAGAGCAGCAGGTCCGTGAGGGCGATAAGGCCGCTGATCTCTGTGGGAAGCTCTGATAGACGGTTCTCTGACACGTCCAAGCAAACCAGCTGCCGCAGGTTTCCCAGCTCCTGTTAAAGGCAGAGGTCATCTTTCAGTCAGCCGAAAGCAAATTAAAGCACTCTAGTTTCCACTCCAATTATCAGCAGAACAGGCACATGCCAAACGCATTCAACTGCACAGAAGGTAAAGCGTGTTTGAAAAGTCAACATCTGCGTGAACTGCATGCTTTAAATCTGAACTAGAAGTGCAGGAGCATCCAGACAGATGACGGTTCGGATGACAATCAGCCAATCATGAGCTGTCTGTACTTACAGGAGGTAGTGAGGAGAGCTGGTTTCTGTCCAACCACAGCTCACGAAGATTGGGCAGTGCCCCAAGTGTGTCAGGCTGAACGGAAGAACAACAAAGAGAGCAGATTAAAGACAGGACGAAGAAAAAAAAAAAATGTTACGAAATGGAGCACACAAAGAATAATGAAAGAAATACACAACATGACATGATCGATTCACTAGAAGGTGCTCAGGTGTTCAGAAATAACTATGCTTTGAATAAACCAGAAAACGTGACATGCATTTATATGCGTCATTTAACACACACACACACACACACACACACACACACACACACACACACACACACACACACACACACGCACACACACACACACACACACACACACACACACAGACAGACAGACAGACAGACAGACAGACAGACACAGACAGACAGACAGACAGACAGACAGACAGACAGACAGACAGACAGACAGACAGACAGACAGACAGACAGACAGACACACATCTAAATTGATTTTAGGGCTACAGAAAATATGACAGGTCTCCTTACCAAAACTTCCAGTACATTGCTGCCCAGATCCAGCTGTTCCAGTTTTACCAGGAAGGAAAGAGAGCTAGAGAATAACACACAGACATTTCACATTTTGTCGTTTGATTTGCATGAATTAGTATATTTTGATTTTACATAAAGCATGAGCGCTACGAATTGAATAACTGCAGGCTGATGGGAAGGTACTCACGAGGGCAAAGATTTCAGTAGATTCTCCCTCAGCTCTAGAGTCACCAGGTTTGACAAGCTGAGAGAGAGAGAGAAAGAGAGAGAGAGAAATATAAAGAGATGAGACTGGATGTCAGATGGTAAGTGTGCCACTTGGTTTGGAAGAGTAAGGGGCTCCTCCATCTGTACAACATCAACAGTGGCCAAAAACTGTGTGTGTGTGTGTGTGTGTGTGTGTGTGTGTGTGTGTGTGTGTGTGTGTGTGATGGAGAAAGATTTTGTCTGTGTGTGAAAAAGATGCCTGTGATTAAAAAGGCAGTAAATATTATAAAACAAAAGACATTTTAAACGTCTTTAAATCACATGCGCAGATTTGCCTCCTAGATAGACATTTCTGCTATATATTAAATAAAACTAACGTTGTGTTTATTGGCTTGACTATATAAACGATGTAAGTACTAGACAAATGGATGATTTTTTTCTGATGTTTACTTTGCCTTAGAGTGATTTTAAAAGTTGAAATAAAAATGAAAATTCATTCTATCAATTTTACATAGTTACATTATTGTGAATGCCTCAATCAATAAAGTTTCATGACAACATTGTAGTAATGTTATTATTATTTTTTTAATTGACAATTATCGATTGAAAATGACAGACTACCATTTACACTCATATTTGAAAATCCATGGGTGACATGATGAATACTGGTGAACTGGTGAATGATTTATTTTTGGTCTTAAAAGTAATTCCAGCATCTCAAATAAATAACTTTATCACAGCTAATTTTAAAAGGAAATGCATGTTTTGTTTCCACATTAAGATTTATTTTATATAATTTTGAATTTGTTCTTATCAACTTACTTTCCTATGTCATTGGGTAGAGACTGCAGTGACACGTCATTGAGTGATAGGTGAGCCAGTCCTCGGAGCTGCGTGAAGCCATCAGGCAACCTGAGACAAAAGGAAAATGAGATGCACAATGGAAAAGGTCTGGCCTCTGAAGGCTGTTACCGCTAGCAGTGCACGTCTTCCTGCTCTAATGTAAATAAAGAGTGGGAAGCACTCAAGTGATGAATAAAGTTGACATCCTCCAATGGTTGTGTGAACTCACAGACCCCAAAAAAATGGTGGGGAAAAAAAAGCCTGCTACATTCTCACCTGCTCTAAATATAAGATTACAGCATTTTAACACAACACATGTAAACTCTTTTTAGCACAAATCTTCTACTTTCCCGTCCTGCTTATCAGAGATGCATCGATTGCAATTTTAGATTTTTTTTGGTAAGTGTGACCTGTCAATACAGATTTTTACCTATTTCAATTTTCTAAGAATTGACAGCAAATACAAATTACACAAATACATTTACTGCATTTTTTTCATAATAAAAAATTATATAAATGTATTATTAAAATAACAATGTTTTCCCAAAACACATCCCCAAAACTCAAGGATGTAATGATTAACCAATTTCACTATTTACCATTCTTTAATTTGTCACAGTTAATTAATCGTAAAGGCTTCTCAACATTGCGTTTCTGCACAGAACAAAACTGCTACAACTAAAAGATATGCCAACTGTGCGCTAAGTTCCGAAATTGAACACCGAGGCTAATACGGGTATAGTCTAGATCAAATATGCGGGCGGCCGGAAGTGCAATATGCAAATTAATATAGCAAAATTTTTTATGACACTATAACAATATTTAATATTTTTACAGTACTGTGACGGTTGGGTTTAGGGTTGGGGTGGGGTAGGCTTTAAAAAATACAATTTATTGGGTAATTTAATAGATAACATAAATAATACTCAGTAAAACTACTGTTTTGACCTTATTGTGACGGTTGGGTTTAGGGTAGGGTGGGGGTAGACATTAAATAAAACACAATAAATGGGAAATTTTATAAATAATAGAAATAATTCTCATTAACTTCCGGCCGTAAACGTATCAGACATAGCAACAACCGCTAATACGCATGCACAGTGATTAAAAGCTGACTTTAACTATGGCTGAGGCTATTACCTAAAGGCCGTTCACATATCCCATCTTTTGCATACTCAAGTTCGTTATTTCCAATGGAGCACTTTAAAATATACGGAGTTTTATATGATTTTCAAAACTAGTCGTTTTTTTTGAAATTATTGAATGCATAATAATCATGATAACCACAAAACTGTGATTATTCCTCAGACTATAATCGTACAACCAAAATCTATTATCGTTGCATCCCTACCAACAACACTAACAAACTACAAACTAGTTTTCCACTGTTTGTAACATAATTTTTTTTTTTTAGAAAAATCCAAAGATTATACAGGCTTTTTTATGCTTTTATACTACAGTTACTTCTACATATTATGGATAATTACATATTCACAGCTTGAAGATTGGCTTGAATCAAGTTGCATGTATAAATCATGCAAGACTAAAAAACTCGGGTGGTCAATTGGCAGCAAATCGTGAAAATGGAGCTGATTTACAGACTGTGAAAAATTTCCAAAGCAACTACATGTTATTATACGGGTGTGAGTAGGAGTGTAAGCGTCACTCTATTAGGCATGGGACAGTATGAGATTCTGCCAGTATAATATGATAATATGATTACTGCTCTAAAATATTTTTTTTAAATGTCTGTGTAAACGAACAACTTTTCCCATTAAACACAATATAGTTTACTTTAAGAAACAGAGAAAATATTTTGAAACTAAAGGCTACATAATACAAATAAATTATTGCCTTCTGCTATCTTCAGCTATTGATTTCTTTACAACTTGAAAAGGCATATTTGATCAGGTCTAAAGTGTGCTTGGATGTTGGTTTATAAACGATTTCATTTTCTTAGATGTATGCTGAATATGGGCTGACCAGTGGAGATACTGTTGCCCTAAAAAAACATTTGTATATAAAAAACCCTTACATATACAATAGGAATGGTAAAAAAAAAGAAGAAAATTTATGGTTTTAAAACTTTGACTTTTGAAACCGGTTATTGTCCCATGCCTACTCTCTATAGCATCATTAGCTATGTTTCCATATACCTATTTTATGCGCATTTTGTATCAGTGCATAATAAACGGTTGCCAAAACGCTATAATGCGCATAAGTTTTAAAAATGCGCATAAAAAAGTGTGCACATAACGGAGTAGGATAAACTTTTCATTCAATAAGTAAAGATGCGCATAAATTATGATGGAAACACTTTTACCAAACAAATTCCAGTATGCGCATTAGAAAAGTCATGTGTTCTGTCATTTATCATGTGATGATAAAAATGTGTGTGAATGGACAAACCAGCAGGATGACTACAGTGCAAAACATCTGGAATGTTGTTTTGGTTAATCTAAAATGCCTTCATTTCAGTTTTAGTGTTATTATATTATTAATTACCTCCAGAATCAAGAGCGTCTGTGCTCCACGTCTCACATCTTCAAATGCTACCACACGATCATTGCTTGTCGGCATTGCCCTCTGAGTCGCAAGTAATTTATTAAATGAATAAAAGATTCCGGCAGCTTCACCTACCACAGCAAATTCAGTTTTTACTGTTGATATTTGGCACCAGTTAATCAGGAAATGACGATTTTATGCTCTTTTATTAATTGGATGGAAACGCTGCTTTATTAGCAAGTCTTTTATGCGATTCCTGTTTTGTGCATGAATTTAATTTGCATCTTTGGATGGAAACCTAGCTTTAGCCTGCACCGCTGCCTAATAATAAGGAATGACCACTGAAACTAGATAGATGACAGGCCAGTCACTAGTAAGGCCGATCATGCGGAAAAACAACCAACCGGCCGATTCCGGTCCTTGGCCAGTCGATTGGTGCTTACTCTACTGCTTACACCATACATATTCGAGACAGTGTTATTTTGGTATGAGCCACAGCTTTGTGGGTTGTTCCAATGCACTAACCTGGTCAAGGGGTTTCCGCTGAAGTCTGCAATCTCCAAAGACTGGCAGAATTTTATATTTTCAGGAATCTCTGAAATATCTGACAAGAGAAAGAGTGAGAAAGCCAGAGTCAGCAAGATATACTGAAAGCAGTGTCATGACAAACTGAGCACTATTTCAGGCTTCTTAATAATGTCTACCAGATGGCCTGAATGAACGGGAGGAGAGGATGATTTGTCTGTGGTGAACTGTCTGTATGTTCCTATGCGTGCACAGGATCTGAGCACAGAAAAATCGCTTCATTTGCTGAGTTGCAGAATATATAACACGCTATAGTCTAAATACAC